>NC_056748.1:583215925-583400925 GCF_019279795.1 Protopterus annectens | reverse complement strand
CAGACAGCCAGGTACTTAAATGTGCTTGCCTCCATGATGACTGTGCTAGTGCCTCCTATTCTGCAAGTGACCACTGTTACATTAATAGCCCAGGTCTCAAATGACCACAAGGGGAGGGAAGAAGACAGTGCGACCAATGGCCAGTTTATTTTTGAGAAGGGTCCATCTTTGAAAAAAAGAACCCCTAAAGAAGTGTTTCTGGTAGTATGGAATTGGGGTGTACACTGGTAAGGCATCCAAATAGGGAATGCATATGGAACAAACATGCTCCCTTTCCACCATTAACAGTATCTGTGCACAAGCTTGGGTAGGGAGCCAGGTAGGACTGTTAAAAAAAGAAAAAAAAAAAGTGGACTTCACTCTGAGTCTGCTCTTACAGGAAGATGCATTGCCTACATGTGGGCTGCATGGGCAAACACTCAGCTATTCGGAAAGAAGTGAAGATTATGGGACAGATGTTAAAAATCTTCTTAACTGGTTGACAAATGAGTCAATGATGAAGGTAATGTGCTTAGTATGAGGTAAAAACATTAAAATATTTAGCTTCCTTGTCCTGTCATTTTCATGGGATATGCTTTAAGCTGGGAAGCTTAAATCTAATCGATGTTTTGGTATTTTGTTTCAGATATTTGCTCCATACTACAATGCCCATCCTAAAAGTTTCTCTTTCACAAGCAAGGCAGTAAGGTAGCAAACTTACCTTGTACAATTATTTGTACTGCCACTGTCAAGGCAAAAACAGCAAGAAAAACTCAATTTATCAAATATTAAAGTAGGACATGCTGAATATTAAACATGTTCACTGTAAAGTGTGGCAAGGTGTGTATTAAAATAATCATCCCTTGCAAAAAGCAGTGCAAACGTGACAGACATATGCTTCTTTATTTCAATTTTCCAAACTGAAAAATAAGGAATTAAATTTACAATTTTCATTTACAAATAAGATTACATTTTTACTTGCACAGTTACATAGTACATTTCTTATCAACAGACACTTCAATTACATATACAGGCTATGGATGAAAACACAGTGCTAACTATGTGACGGTAGCAAGTAACCACACCCTCATCCACTGCAAAGGTTTTGACTTTAACGTGTCTTTTGCCTAACACTAAACCAGGAAAAGCAAATCACTAGAAATATAGAAATGGAAGGTGAGTCTGAAAGCTTTGTTCTAAATGCTGAAAAATAAATCCTGCAAAAAGAAGATGCAAATGTTAGCCTGATTTGATGGTAACATGCATTAAAAGTTGCTGTGAATGTTCTATGGGAAAAACATGGACCAGCTTTTCATGATACTAAAGTGGATTGAAGAGTGGAAAAGCTTGCAGAAGTGGCCAAGCAAGAGGGACAAAGATAATAAAGTGAATTGTGGAGGATAAGGAAGAAATTATGTACTGTTATTACTCAAGACCACCAACATTTCCGGACAGAGTGTGTATATATAGGATCTATATTATATATTCGAAGCTTCAACAAAGCTAGGATTTCCACTGAATAACCTCCCAAACCTCTTGTATCAGATGCATATGGGATATATTATGAACATCAGGCGTTTCAGCTAATTGGCGAGTCTGAATGCCCATGACTTGGTTTGTCATTTTAATGAACAATTTCAGGCCAATAAAGCCAAACCCCACTAGCTGTGGATATGCATATTTCAGCCTTGTTATGACCTCATCAGCACAGCACAAGCAGAGTGTTTGACTAAGCATTAGAAACACAGGGCTGTTATACCCAGCTGAAGGCCATTCAGAATCGCCAATTAGCTGAAACACCTGATGTTCATAAGGATCATTTGCATATATCCCATGTGCCTGTGATACAAGAGGTTTGGGAGGCCACTCAGTGGAAATCCTAGCTTTGCTGGAGTTTTCATTTTGTTTTTACTGATTGGTTTTTCAGTGACCTTCTCACTCATCGTTTTAGTTTGTTGTTTGGGATACTTTTGCAGTGACCCTAATGATAATGGACATCAGCTAGGTATAACAGCCCTGCGTTTCCAATGCTTAATCAAACACTCTGCTTGTGCTGTGGTGATGGGGTCAGAACAAGGCTGAAATATGCATATCTACAGCTAGCGGGGTTTAGCTTTATTGTCCTAAAATTGTCCATTAAAATGAAGAAACAAGGCATGGGCATTCAGAATCACCAATTAGCTGAAACACCAGATATTCATAAGGCTCATTTGCATATATCCCATGTGCCTCTGCTACAAGAGGTTTGGGAGATCACTCAGTGGAATTCCTAGCTTTGCTGGAGTTTCCATTTTGTTTTTACTATATTCGAAGCTTCAAAATTTCAAACCCCATATGTTTGACAACATATGAGCAAAACTTGAAACCTTGAATATATAATAAAAAAATTACCTTAATGCTCTGAGCAGGGGGCCAAGCCCCCCTGCACCCCCCCCCCCCACTTAAATATACCAACTCCGAGACCGCACTTCAGTGCAGAAAAGGGAAATTTTCCCATTCTGCACATACGGAGCCGTTGTCTTTCACCTTCAAACTTTTCAGAGTTCAATCATATGGTGTCTACCATATGACATTTGAACTTTGAAACGTTCAGCAATTTAATAGGGACCCTATATGTGTGTGTGTATGTAGAAGAAATGTTAGTAAAAATTAGAGAAAAGAAAACTACTTGCACAAGAAAAAACTGCTACAACTGATGTAGAGACTACTGCCAATGTGGAACTGCATTAGATTTTGGATCGGATTTTTTCATTTATGGCTTGGGTACCTTGTTTTTCCATGCTCTTACACTACTGCAGTTGTTTTTATTTTACATTTTGCTTGACCTTTAAGATTTTTCTTTTGTAGTTTTAAAAGTTCCTAGCTAGAGTCAGTTACAAAAATATTTTCCATTCACTGGTCAGAGAAGCAAAGTAGTAGGATGTTTTATTTAGGGTATTTAGCTGCAGGTGATGTACAACTACTGCCGGTGTGTGACAATGGAAGAGTCCCATCCAGTTCCTGTTGTGCTTTTAAACTGGATGTTTTTGAGCTACCTGCCCCTACTGTAAATTTGACTTTAGAAACTCCAGAGTCTTGTCTTATCTGCTCATTCTACTGGGAGCAAAAAGTGAGAAGGCCTTCCCCTTAGACTAAAAGAATGAATCAGCCCGTTTCATACCATTCTATTCACTTTGCAATATTCATAGTATCAATCCATTTTTTTTCATTTTACTTTCAAGATATGCAACATCTGGGACTAGACTACCAAATCACTTGACAGCCTAGGAAATGCTGATTGGGAATCTGCTTGGGATTTGCATTTCTGTTTTACTCCTGATGAGAGAAGGAACAGAAATACATTACTTCGTAGCCGTCTTAACATACAGTCTGTGAATAATCCACCTGACCACAGAAGGAGCACAGGAACATTGATTCCTGCTGGTCTCTCATTAGGCAGTTTTTACAGGACTTCACAGAGTGGTCTGGTTGCAGTTTTGGCAAGAACTGCTTCAGGGCCTTTGTGCAGTCTGGCTTTCTGTTCTGTCTTAGACACTGAAGGCTCTCTTCTGTGTATCTACCTAGAGATTCTATCCAAGCTTAAAATGGCCAATATAACCTTGACAGATGAGAAAGAAAAGTCATAGGACAGCAATCCACACAAATACTGTAAAACCAGAGAAAAAGAAATTATGTTCTTACCATAACGTTCCATTTGTGTTATTCATCTTCATTTATTCATTACTGATGGGTGTCTGTTCCGTCCTCGAACAGAGTCAGCCTTGTAACAAGCTTGTGCCAGCCAAAAAACTAGAGCTAAACATTTACCCACAATGCCCTTCTCCATTACCTCAGACTGAGTTTTCCCGAGCAGAAACCCTAAAGCAGGAGTAGGACCCAATTCGATCCTCCAGGAGCATCTGGAGGGGGAAGGAGGGTGGGATGTAATGAATGAATGAAGATGAACAACACATATGGAACATTATGGTAAGAACATAACTTCTTTATCTGATGTTGTTCATCTTCATTCATTCCCTACTGATGGGACAGAGTCCCTAGCTACCTTTCGTCCTGGAAGGCCCTTATGGAAGGATGTTTCTGACCACCATTGAACCAAAAGACACACTTCCCCTGGAGGCCAAATCCAATTTGTAAGGAGTGATAAAGGTATGAGAGGTAGCCCAAGTTGCACCTGCACAAACATCATTCAATGAAGCTTTTGCATGAAAAGCAACAGAAGTCGCTACCGACCCAGCAGAATGTGCTCTGACTTTGCCTGGTAGAGAAATTTTATTTCGTTGGTAAATCAAGGATATACAGTTTCTTAGCCATTTGGACAAGGTTACTTTTGAGACATGGTTTCCCAATTTTGGGCCTGAACAGACACGAATAGCTGGTCTGATTTACGTACTGACTTTGTTCTGTCCAGGTAAAAACATAACTGTCTATGAAAATCCAGCAAATAAAGACAGTACTCTCCTTTGTTTGAATAGTTGGGGGAAAAGACTGGGAGGTCAATCGCTTGGTTAGCTGTTAAGTCTGAGACAACTTTGGGCAGAAAAGCAGGACTGGTCTGGAGTGATGCTCTGTCTTTATGAAATATCATGTAAGGGCATTTAACACACAAAGCCTAAAGCTCTGACATGCGTGATGTGACAGCTACCAAAAATAGACATTTCCAGGAGAGGAATTTAAGGTTGCAAGTGGAAGCAGGTTCAAAGGCTGAACATGTCAGGGATTGTAGTACTAGTGTTAAATTCCAAGGATCAATGGGGTCCTTGAAGGGTGGTCTAATATGCAAGACACCTTTTAAGAAAGTTTTGCAGACACGATGGGAAATTAGCGATGAGTCTTGAAACCCATTATGGAAGTTTGAGATAGCAGCTAAGTGTACTCTAATGGTTGAGGTTGCTGCTCCTGAATAGAGAAGACTTGATAAATAATTCAAAATCACACTAACCGGGGCTGAACAAGGGTCTACTTGTCTTTGTTGGGACCAAATAAGGAACCTCTTCAACTTGAGATATATTTTCCTGGTGGATGGTTTATGTGAAGCCAGAAGGATATCACAAACTGGGGAGGTAGGGTTATTCTGCCTTACGATTACTGGAAGTGGAGAAACCAAGCTGTCAGCTGAAGACTGGGAATGTTCGGGTGAGTCAACCCTTGCGGGTGTGAGATCAATTCTGAAGTTGGATCCATAATCCATGGTTGGTATACTAGGTGGGGCCACAGGAAAGGGAACCAAATTTGTCGAGGCCAGTAAGGAGCAATGAGAGTTACCCTGCTTCTCAGATGAAGGTCTTTCTTTAGAAGCTAGGGAATCGGGGAAGAGAGGCAAAGCATACAGAAGTCCTGTGGGCCAATTGTGAATCACAGCATCCCTTGGGGACTCCCCCTGCGGCGGGATTAGGGCAAAATAGCTGCTGCATTTGTGGCTTGCTGGAGATGCGGAACAGGTCGCAGCAAGGCTGGCCCCAGCAGCTGAAGATCTTCGCTGCAACGATAGGATTGAGGGACCACTCGTGAGGCAGTAGAATGCATCTGCTCAGCTTGTCCACAATCACGTTGGAGCTCCTGGGATTATGCGCTGCAACTAGAAAGCGGTTGGAAGCTATCAACCATTGCCAAATTCTCATAGCTTCTCAACACAATGGGTAGGACTTTGTTCCTCCCTTGTTTGTTGATGTACCAGACTACCGACATGTTGTCTGACTGAATAGCAATTGTCCCTGATGGAAGGATGGATAGAAATGTTTGCAACGCTAGAAACACTGCCCTCAGTTCTAGGACACTGATATGCAGGTGGGCCTCTATGTCTGACCAAGTTCCTTGGACCGTCTTCCCCTGGACAAGCCCCCCCACCACCCTATCACGTAAGCATCCGTAGTCACTGTGGCCTTGGGCTGTTTCAGGTAAAAGGGGCGACTCCACTGTTGTTCATCTGGCTTCATCTACCACATTAAATCCTGCTTGCATCGTTCAGTTATCCTGATTTTAAAAAACAAGGGATGTTGTAAGGGATGAAAAAGTGAAGAAAGAATGATCCAGGCACCTCAAGGTTCACATTCCTTTATTACAAGACTAAGAATTGAGCGCTTTCATCTCTGCTAGTGGAGATTTCATCAGAATAATAAAATTACTTTATAAAATGCATTTATATACCCATTTCAAATGTGATTGACATCTTACTAAACCTATCCAAACAATAATTGTCACAGATGTGTCCTATTATAATACATGGTAAAACTCCACCTCTTTAAAGTTTAAACATTTAAATAAAACCAATATTGTAAAAAAAACTTTGTAAAATACATTTTTGTAGAAAAACACATAATAGTTTTAATTTTTACACTATGCCAAAAATAACAAGTTATGTACTCACCATAACGTTCCATGTTTGTTGTCCATCTGGTCTATATACTTACTGGTTGGGTTCTGAACAGAGCATCAGTTCCGACTTGGCCAAATACAAAAGCTTGAGAGCTTCCACTGGCTCGAGGCTAACCCCTATCCTATGATGCATCTGGTAAAATCCCCAGATCTTGTTTGCAAGCGAAACACTAACTTAGTATATCCACATACTAGAACATAGCAATTCTCTAGAAGAAGAATCTAAGACTCCAAACCATCATAACTATATACACAACAATAAGATTATTCATCCGTTCCTCCAGGAACGAAGAAGGGCGAAGGTGGGTTGGACGCAAGAATATAGGCGAGACGGACAACAAACATGGAACGTTATGGTGAGTACATAACTTCTTAATGTTATGCTGTCCTATCTTGCCATAATTCTTGCTGGTTGGGACAGCGTCCTTAGCACCTTTACCCTAGGGTGGCTCAAATGAAAAAAGACTCAACACAGTAGAACCACAGGAAGATCTATTCCGGGAGGCCACATCTACTTTTGTAATGAGTAATAAAGGTACGAGGTCTCACCCATGTAGCGGCTGCACAAATAGTGTCCATGGGAAGCCTAGCCTGAAAGGTAGAGGATATTGAAACTGCTCTTGTGGAATGAACTTTTACTTTGCCTGATAATTATCTGTTATTCTTAGTGTATGAAAAGGAAATGCAATCTGCAAGCCATTTAGACAGAGTCACTTTCGAAACAGGCAGTCCTTTTCTTTCATCCGAAAAGGACACAGAAATCTGATCCGACTTTCTGAAATCTTTGGTCCTATGCAAACAGAAGCAGAGGTGTCTGTGAACATCTAATTGATGTAATGTATATTCTGCCTTGTCTGTATAATTCAGAAAGAACACAGGCAAAACTACAGACTGATTTAGATTATTTTCTGAACAAAACTTTGGGTAGAAAAGAGGGATTAGTTCTTAATGATACTCTGTATTTGCGCAAAAACTATACAAGGTGGGCGTACAGAGAGAGCTTGAAGTTTTGACACCCGTCTGGCAGAAGTAATAGCTACCAAGAAAAGAGTTTTCCAGGATAAAAACTTCATATCACAAGATGCTGCAGGTTTAAAGGGTGGCAAAATCAATGCAGACAGCACAAAATTGAGGTCCTAAGGAGCTGGAGGTTCCCTGATCGGGGGTCTGAGTCAAGAACATACCTTTCAGAAAGGCCTTACATAACCTGTGAGACATTATAGGCATTCCCATCTCACCAGTATGAAAGTTAGAGATAGCTGCCAGCTGAACTCGGATAGTAGCTGCTGCCGCTCCTTTGTCAAAAAGCTTGGAGAGAAATTCTAGAACTGCGGTAATAGGGGCTGTAAACGGTTCTACATTGTGTTTAAACAGCCCAATAAGAAAATCTTTTCCATTTACTTGAATATAGTTTCCTCGTAGACTGTTTGTGGGAAGAGACCAAGATATTTTCAACTGCAGGGGAAAATTTGTAACACCTGGCTAAGCATGGAATTGGAGCTGCCATGCTGTCAACCTGAGGGTCTGGATGGACGGATGGAATGCTCCAGATGAGTGGGTCAAATGATCTGGAACTGGGTCCAGAATCCATGGTTTCTCCACTAAATGAGTCCAGAGAAAGGGGAACCAAACTTGTCGAGGCCAGTAAGGTGCAATGAGAATCATAGTGCTTTTCAACACGTTGGCTTTCTGAAGTACTTTGGTTATTAAGGGGAAGGAGAGAAAGGCATAGAGTAGTCCCGTGGGGCCAATCGTGGGCAATTGCATCCCTTGGTGACTTTGGAGGGGGAAATGAGGGCAAAGTAGCTGCTGCATTTGGCATTCATGGAGGTGGCGAAAAGATCGCAGCAAGGCTGGCCCTATTTCTGGAAGATCTTTTCCACAACTTTTGGTTTGAGGGAACACTCCTGAGGCAACAGAATTACTCTGCTGAGTTTTTCCGCTATCATGCTGGATTTCTCCGGGATATGCGTTGCTATCAGAAAACGTTGAGAAGCGACAGCCCATTGACATACTTGTTGTGCCTCTCGACATAGGGGATAAGACTTGGTTCCTCCTCCTTGCTTATTTATGTACCATACTACTGACATATTGACAGTATTAATTGCAACTGCTCCTATTGGAAGAGAGTCTTGAAGTGCCCGCAGCCATACAGCACTGCTTTCATCTCTAGGACATTGACCTGCAAGTGGCTCTCGCGTTCTTGCCATACCCCTTGGACAGTCATTCCCAGATAATGCCCCCCCAACCGATCTGGGAAGCATCCATCAGTACTGCTGTTGGCTGTGGAAAAACAAAGGGGCAGGCTAGGTATAACTGCACGGTCTGTAACCACCAGGGAAGATCTTACTTGCATGACTCCGTAATGATTATCTGGTGTGATAAGAGGCAAATCCTGCATGGACCACTGGACAAAGAGTAACCATTGTAGAACCTGCATGTGTAGATGAGCTAGGGGAACTAAAAGAATTGCCATGGAACCCAGAACCTGTAACACAACCCTAGCTTGAACCCTTCCTCTTGATATCAATATCTTGGTGACGAAGGGACTGAATTCTCTCGGGGATAGGTTTTGCCACCACCTGCTTTGAATCCAGTTCTGAGCCTAAGAAAGTAATATGCTGTGAAGGCGAAAAGGCAGATTTTTTTTTAAGTTTACTGTAATGCCTACTCTGGTGCAAAGAAGCATTGCTTCGTCCCTTGCCTGCAGAAGCAGATGCTTGGTGGTGGCAGTCAGGAGCCATTCTTCTAGGTATGGAAACACCCGGAATCCCTGACGTCTCAAGTGAGCCGTGACACTGCCATGCACTTGGTGAAAACTCTGGGGGCTGTAGTGAGGCCAAAGGGCAAGGCTTGAAACTGTTAATGACTGGCTCCCAGCCAAAAGTGTAAATATCTCCTGGACTGCTTGTCCATTTTTATGTGGTAATACGCGTCCTGGAGATCTATTATGCACATCCAATGGTCTTTCCCTATAAAAGGGAAATATTGACTGTAGTGTCACCATCCGGAACTTTGACTTCTTTACGGCTTTGTTTGGTTTGCGGAGATCCAGAATAGGTCTCCAGTTCCCTATCTTTTTTAGTACTAAAAAGAACCTTGAGTAAGTTCCGGATCCAGTCTGGTCTGTGGGGACATCTTGGATGACTTTTTTTAGAAACTTGAGTATCTGTTGTGTTGCACAGTCCTTTTGACCGGGTGGAATGTCTGGCAAGGACTTGTTTATGGGAGGGGGAGTAGAAAAGGGGATGTAACATCCTCTGGATAGGATTGTCTGTACCCATTTGTCTTGAGAGATCTCTAGCCAGGCATTTAGTTACAGTGACAAACGTCCCCAGACTGCCTCCAGAGAAAAACAGGCATGCTTCCTTTCAGGAGTGCTGGAAGGGCCTCCAAGAGAATGCATCTCTGTCACCATGATTCTGCGGATCAACTCTGCTGCGAGGTTGGCGTCTTCCATTAGCACCTCCCCTGGGGGAAGTATCACCACGTGCATCAGAGAAACCTTTTTGCTACTTGCAAAACCACATCTTCCCACCCTTCTGACCTTTGGGATAAGGTCTAGATGGGATGGAAAAAACAGACAGACGGCAGAAAAGGTTTTCCCATCCTGCTCGCACCTGGTTAAAAGTATCTTTCTCCATGGGGCCAAAAAGGGATGAACCATCAAAAGGGGTGCTGGTGAAGGAAGACTTGAAGGGCTCAGCAAAATTACAAAGACGGATTTAGGAATGTCGCCTTAGGGAAACTCCTGTAGCTGCTTGCTCGCTCCATCAGCAGCGTATGAAATCAGTCTCAACAATCGAGTTGAGGGTGGAGAGCTGCGAAGAAACTTTGTCTGCGTTCCCCAAAGCTACAGTACCCCGGAGGGCACCTCCTAGCCCCTTGGGGAGACCCCTTTGAAGCCTTGTAAAATGGGTTAGGTAATTCAGTGAACATAGGGTAAAGGCCGCTGAAGAAAAGGTACGCTTTCCATATCTGTCCATAGTCCGTGACTCTATGTTGGAAGGATGAACAGATGAAGTCTCTGATAGTTCCTTTTTGGTGGCTGCCGCCACCACCATCACATCTACAGGGACTCCTTTGGTAAGAAACTCTTCAGTAGGGGCTGTAATAAATTTGCTGGGCCTCCGCGGAATCAGTTCTACTGTATCTGGGGAAGTCCAGGTCTTACGTGATATCACATTAAGTAACCGATTGTAGGGAGGAGTTACCCAGGAAGTGGAAGGGTGAGATCCAAAAGCCTCCAGGTACACCAATTTGTCCTCTGAAGGGTTGGTGGGCTTCTAGCCACTCCTCTGTTTCAGGATCTCAAGGAGGTCAGCAAAGGAGACATCCTCAGAGGGGGACCGTGGGGACCCTTCAGACTCATCCATATTGATCAATGTAACCGACTCAGGGGAGTCTATGTGCTTCCACTTGCACAGCCTCTTCCAAGGGACATAATCAGATGGACACTCTACAGAAGTTTTGGAGGAGACAGCACCACCCGCAGGGGCTTCCTGGGGCTCCAGATCTCTACACTTGGGGGGAGTTGGGCGAAGAAGAGAGCAACACCAGCGCCTGTAAGGGAAGAAAAGGTGGCTCCGACAGTGGAGCAGTCAGGGATGACAGCACTCTCTCAATCAGCTTGAAAGCCCCCTCACTCTGCACCGAAGAGACCCTCCACTCTGAAGATGCTGAGGATAGACTCAGAGGCGGAGCGGGTGGCTCCGAAGTCAATGTAGGAACCAAGCTCAACCTCGCCGAGGCACGGAGGGGTAGAGTCGGCTTGGACAACTGTTCGAATCGACTCTCATCCCCGGACCAGACCTGGTGAGTGTCGGCTCCTAGACTCTGAGATCCGAAGGACCGGAAGATGTCAGAGCAGAAGCCAGAACCGATGACCCTGAAGGAAGTCCTGATATCGATGCTTCCACTACTATTGAATCCACACACTCTGGCTGTGAAGCCACCAAAGGGGTCGGGGAAGGATTCGAAGACTGTGTCTTGGACGGTCCAGAGTCCTTTGGGGTAGGAGACAATAAAATTTTTGCCAGTGCCAGAGTCTTAAGCAATGCCTTCACCACCTGCTCCACATAGTCATTAGATAAACTCCTGGAGGAACAGGAGGATAAAGAAACGAGATCTGGCCCACTCCAAAATGGATGATCTCAATGTCGGAGATATCGGTTCCAACACAGGAGACCTTCTCCTAATTGGTAACTCTACTGTCTCCAAGGATATTGATGTGGCCGGAGAGGTAGATTTTGTTTTGTCGGAACCAAGAGCCCTCAGTTCTGAAGCAACAACTTTTTTAGGAGGTTCTGAAGCTGGAGCTGAAACAGTTGGTCGTTTGGAACCTGAATGGGAAAAAGAAGGTTTGGAGCTTTGAGATCCTTCCAAGGATTCCTGGAAAGGACCTTTTAACAAACCTCTGACCATCAATTTATTTCTATGCTCTTGAAGGAACCAAAACACATCGACCACTGCGTAGGGCAACAAAGGCACAGAAACTGGAACATATAGCAATAAAAGACTTTAATCCAAAGCACACCGACTGAGCGCTTTCACCAGTAAATCTGGCTTCATCAGAGTCGTACAAACACACCCAGCTTCACAGCATTTAAATATCCATTACCCACAATAAATTAACCAATTAATATAGCTAATTAAGTTCATTAAATTCAGAACAATGGTCACAACCAATGAACGTTCACTTTATAATGAGAAGTCAGTCCAAGATATTCTAGTTATAGTGTAATTTCTCACATTCAACCTATAATGAAAATAAAATTTTTAACTACTATATTATATTAATACAATGCCTCTAACAATAATGACTAAAAAAACTTAACCAAAATTATACTAAAATTTATAATATGACAATATGAAAAACAATAAAATTTAGAAATCTTGTTATACACAATAATTAAACCCATACATAACTAATATTTGTATAACATAAATACATCTATGTGTATGGAAAGACAACTAATATAATATATTGTATTATATACATATTATTAAAATCACTTAAATCGCATAGGCTCTATGTTTCAACTGAGGTTTCAATGAAATATGTTCATTAAGACCAGGAAACCTCGTGGCGTTCAACCTGATCTGCCATTCCATCTCAAGCAATGCAACACTATTAACAATGTCACATTTAACATTAGGTTTCACTCTGTCCACAATAAAAAATAAAAACTTGTTGAAATTACTACAACGCTTTGTATGCAAATACAAAGTGTTGTGTTCATCCTTTCTCCTAATAGAACTATTGTGTTCTCTTATTCTTTCCTCAAGGCTTCTTGTGGTCATGCCAACATAAAAAGCTTCACATGACATACAAGAAGCAATATAAACACAATTCCTAGTGTTACAGTTACACAGACCCGGACTAGCAATTGTACGCTTGAATCCTGCTACACAAAGGTATGTTCCTTCAGCAATATATCTACATCCTTTACAACACCCACACTTACCCATTCGAGATCTCACATAACCATTGCCTACCTTTTCTAACATATCTTTCAGGTTTTTGCCCCTACCAAAAACAATAACAGGGGCCTTACCCAAAATCATTTTTGTGTCCTTACTCAAAAAATATTCCCATATATTCCTAAGACTTGCACATAGTTCAAGTGCCTTGTCGTTATATTTAAGTACAAACTTAGAAACATCCAACCACATGTTGGTGTTGCTATTCACCTCTGGGGCTGTTGATTCATGTCCTCTTGCTTTTAAAATGGGAGGGTATTTGTTCTTTCTTTTTCTATAAATTTCTTTTTTAATACTAGTTAACAATGTCAAAGGATACCCCCTTTCGAGAAACATCCCTATTAATGTAAATATTTCTTTCCTGAATAGTTCATTAGTCACTAATGAGCCTGGACAAACGGACCATCTGGCCCTTTACTACTCCCTTTCTTTGATGAAACGGGTGGCAACTCGTGTAGTGCAGCATGGAATTCGAATAGCTTGGTTTCCTAAAAATAGTACTCACTAGGCCCATTTCAGATTTAGAAATAGTAATATCCAAGTAGTTTGCAGAGTTCATACTCCAATTGTATGTAAACTTGAGAAAATCAGTGGTGCTGTTTAAATACAAAACAAAATCCACTACACTTTCCTCGTTTCCTCTCCACAAAATTAGCAGGTCATCTAAGAACCTGCTATACAACAAAATATTGTCCCAAAAACTAGATTCAAAAATGTTTTTTCGCTCCCATGCCAAAAGAACTAAATTGGCATATACTGGGGCACAACGAGCTCCCATCACTACCCCGGTTAGTTGTTGGTACATTTCCCCATCAAATTGTATAAAGATGAGCTCCATCAAATCATGACATATTTCAATCCTCTCTTTATCAAAGCTAGGACTCACCATTAAACTGTTGTAGAACAACTCTAGCCCCAACCCATGTGGGATCACTGAGAAGAGGTTGATAACATCAATAGTTAAAAACCCAAAAGTATTTTCATTCGTGTACTCAACTTCCCTGAGCCTCTCAAGGCAATGCCATGAATCTTTAAGAATGTGCCCCGCATCATGCAGTACTTTTTTACAAAGATGATCCACAAATGCAGCAAGCGGTTCAGTTTACGACCCCTTAGCTGACACTATGGGCCGAAATTGAAGATGTTCCGTCCCCTTGTGTACTTTTGGTATTCCAAACAATTTGGACATCCTAGGGAATTTAACCGTTAGGTAGTCAAATTCATCCTCGTTGATCACCCCCTGATACAACGCATCCAATAAAAACATATCAATCTTCTGATATGCCCTATTGACCTCATTAGTTGAAACTCTGACATATGTACTTTCATCACCTAGTATTTTCATCATATGACAACTATAGTCCATACCATGCGTTATAACCATACCCCCTCCCTTGTCCAGCCTCATACATCTGTACTGTTTTGATGAAATAAAATCCTTTAGAACCATTCTTTCTTCATTGGTCAAATTGTCTTCAACTTTAGACTTTTGAGAACAAATTCTCCTGAAGTCATATTCGACTAACTGTTCTAATGCACAGATTTCTACATTAGGAGGTGGTATGAACGTACTCTTTCTTTTAATTGCCGTAGATACTACATCACTCCTATGTGTAGCTTCCCCTGGTCTAACCGTAGAAAAATACAAACAATTGAAGATTAAGCTTTCTCATATAAAGTTTTAAATTGATCAAAACTTGTGCAATGTCCAACCTGTAGTTTGGCACAAAATTTATACCTTTATTGAACAGTTCAAAGTAAGTTTCACTAATGTTTAGATCAGTGTAGTTTTAAATCGTAAATCCCTTGTCCCTTACAATCTCATGTTTCATGGAAGGTGTCGTGTCAAGAGTGTTGCAGTTAGGTGAGTCAGACCCCACGCCATTCCCACCCTCTCCAACACTATCCAACCAAGCATTCTCAATAGTAAGAATGTCAAATGTGTTGTCAACATCTATGTTGGTGACATCAATTCTCTTAATCGATGTACTATCACTAACATCGTTGTTGGAAAACTCAACACCTAAAGACAAAACAGTGTCAACCCTTGTATCATTCACATTAACCTCATCTTCAAATGGAACATTACAGCCTATTACTTGCTCATTGGTTGTTGATACCATGTCCACATAACCATCGTCAAAAATACAAAAACTATCATTGTGACTAGAAGTGTTACGTTCATTGTCAAATAATGTTTCAATGTCAAAACAAAAATCAAAGTCCACTTTAAAATCATTTGTTACAAGTGTTCCTGTTGGTTCCTCCCCCTTCTCATGGGGTTTTGATGCTGGGCATTCCTGATTTGAGGCCCCTTGCTTTGTAGCCTTTCCGACCTGCGTGGGTACACTGGTTGATCTAAAAAAACATCGTCCTCATGACAAGTTTCCAAACACCTCCCCGGTACACTACCAGAGGCAACCCTTGCAGTTGTTCTTGCCACAAAATTATTCACTTTACGCCCCGGGGGTAGGCAACCCTGTTCTTATAGTCCGCAGAATCTCTGGCTAATTTTTTATACTTTAAGGCCCTATTTTTATTTACAAATGCCTCAACATTTCTTGCAACTTTATCAAAATTACTTTTGTGCTGAAAAAATAGTAAATCTGATGTTATACTTAAGTCAAGCTTGTCAATCTCCTCACGTAGCTTAACAAGTTTATTCTCATTGTTACGCAAAATAATGTCCAACAATTCCATACCTGTTTTTTGAAATAAATCAATCAGTTCTTGGCAAACTTCCGACTCCAGGTCTACACCCGTCAGTAGTTTCCAAATGTGCAAACCCTTAGGGACTTGTTTTAATTCTTTTGATTTAGTCAAAAAAAGACTGTCAAGTTGCATAGCCCTGTATCTAGTACAGAGCTTTTCGTATTTAAATATCTGTTCTTTTAACGTAGGAAAATACATCTCCTTATTCATATCCCGACCATAATTGTCACCCGATGTACCTAGACCTGCGTCAAAGGCCGGCGCCTCGAACCAAGAAGTCAAATCACGTCGCTGGGTCGCATCCACTGACGAGGTAGACGGAGCTGGTTCAATACCAGCCACAACTCCTCTGTTGGACCTTGAATTGCCCACCGCTCCACTATACGTAGTGGAATTATTAATTCTTTGCCCTGGAACAACAGAATTAGGTGAATGCATGGTGTATAACTCCACTTGTGAGTCCGTGGGACTATTACCCAGTTCATTTCTACTACCACGCTTCTCCTCATTGTAGGCTTTGACAAGTTTATCCAAAATGGTGATTAATTCCTTAAGGATCACCTCCATGCTCCAGTCCAACTATGCCCTCACAACCAAACACTGGGTCGAATAAACCACAACCAAGAAGAAAACAGGAACCAATACAGGATCCAACTCAAAATAAACCAAAACACATCGACCACTGCGTAGGGCAACAAAGGCACAGAAACTGGAACATATAGCAATAAAAGACTTTAATCCAAAGCACACCGACTGAGCGCTTTCACCAGTAAATCTGGCTTCATCAGAGTCGTACAAACACACCCAGCTTCACAGCATTTAAATATCCATTGCCCACAATAAATTAACCAATTAATATAGCTAATTAAGTTCATTAAATTCAGAACAATGGTCACAACCAATGAACGTTCACTTTATAATGAGAAGTCAGTCCAAGATATTCTAGTTATAGAGCATTTATCACACTTCTTGAAACCAGACTATGTTCTTTAGGTTCTTTTTCCTTTTCCTTCGACATATCCAATGAACTAAATATAATCCACAGAAGAAAGGAAAACTAGACTTTAAACTTTTAACTATAATATGCTCCAAGAAAAAACAGGAGCCTACTAACACACACAATAAATTGAAATGCACACAGATTAATTTTCAGCAGAAAGCTGTAAGAAAAAAAGGGGCCATCAAAGGACGGGTTTAATCACCAAGTTAACACACTAAATAAACTGCTCCAAAGAAAACCGGAGCCTACTGAATTACTAACACCACACCAATACAAACCCAAAAAGCTTTTGGCAGAAAGCTGCACGAAAACTCTCAGAGGACGGATCTAACCACCACTACTAGACAGTAAAACTATCACTGGAATACCACAGACACACACAATGATGGAGAATCCTCTAACATAAATGGAATCTCCAAGGAAGGAAGGCAAGGGAATGGGAAGCAACCCTCTAAGTTAAATGGGCTGCCGAGAGCCCTCTAACTTAAATAGGTCTCTCACAGAAACAAAGGGAAAAGCACACACAGAGGACTATAAAAGGGATTTTATCTAACTCTATTGCGCAATATACGGCAGGAAAAAACTGAAACGGTAGAAAAGTGAAATAATTCTACTCAGTCAATGAGCCAGTTAGAAGACATCCCGGTCACTTGAGTGGCAAACGAGATCTGGGGATTGTACCAGATGCATCATGGGTAATGGGGTTAGCCTAAAGCCAGTGGAAGCTCTCGAGCAAACCGACCAGCAAGAATTACGGCAATATAGGACAACATAACATTATATTATTAGTATAAAATAATCAAAATCTGTTAGCTTTTTCATGTAGCATAGGAATTATAGATATAGCATCATTTAGTCCCAGGGGGAACATAGCTGCCAGTCTATGCTGCCACTCAGTTTCCTTTTGTCTCAATAGATTTCTCTCCAGTCACCACCCCGAAGCTAAAGTTTTATGTTTTCCAAAATACCAAAACACAAATTTTTTTAAATTAAAACCGTTCTGAGAATGCTTAAATAAAGCATTATTTTGTTTCTTATTTTTTATATCATTTTTATGCTCATAGGTAGGTACTAGGCTATCTGCCCTATGGCATTTATAAGCCTAACCAGAATGTGTTGGCTTTCACCTCCCTTTTGGACTAGATTCCTGAGCCTCTGTCCAGCAGGGCCATAGAAGTGATCCCAGGAGTGAATTTACGATTTCCCATCCACTCATCAAGATTTCTCTTGAAGAGGGGTCAGCGAGGGGCTCTGCCTAACATGGACCGGGAACTCTATTCCAGAGCGAGGGAAGCCTCTGGGATATGAATCTATCCCTCCAGCATGTCCTATTTGTAGCTGTGCTGAGGTTTAAATTCCTGGAGTATGTAGCTCTAATGGATTTGGTTTTCTTGAGGTGGAGCATGTCCATTAGTTCCGGGTTAGACATGGCCTTGTACGTCAGGCAGAGATCGCCTCTGAGTAGGCGGTAAGCAACTGAGTAGAGCTGTAGTTTCTTTAGTCGAGCTGCATAGGGCATCTGTTTGAGGCCCACGATCCTCTTGGTGAGGTACTTTTGGAGGTCTCTCCAGCTGTTGCAGGTGTCAGGTAATGCATATCCCAAATGGGGCATTGTACTCAAATATGGGACCTGAGTAGAGGGGCACAATGACCTCTCTTGATCTAGATGTGAACACTTTTGTGATTAGGTGAGCTATATAGAAGGTTTTTCTAACAACTTTGGCAATGTGATTGTCAAAGGAGAGGTTACTATCTACTTGGGTCCCCAGATCCCTAATTACTTCTTCCGTACTTAGCGGATTACCTCCTATGTGGCAGTTTGCGGGCACTTTGTTTTTCCCAAAGGGGAGGACTATACATTTTTTGGCATTTAGCTTGAGGCCATGGTTCTGACACCAGGTATCTGTCTCCGTAAGACCTTTCTGGAGGATGCTTGTGTCAGCCGGAGAGTCTATTATGGCTCCCAGTTTGCAATCATCTGCGAACTTGGTCAGCCACAGTCTTCCCGTGCTTGCCTGTACCTCAGAGAAGTATATACCGAACAAGAGGGGTCCCAGGATAGAGCCCTGTGGGACGCCACTTGTAACCGGTTTAGAGTTAGACATGGCACCCGCAACTCTGACCATGTGAGTTCTATCCCTGAGCCAGTTTGCAACCCATCTTGTGACGAATGGGTTGATATTTAGGCTGGTAAGCTTATTTAAGATACCAGAGTGGGGTATTGTGTAGAAGGCCTTTGTGAGGACCAAGTAGGCTGTGTGGCCTGTCTTTCCCTCATCTATAGCTTTGGTAACTGTTTTGAAGAAGTCAACTAGGTTTAGGAGGCAAGATCTGCCTTTAACAAAGCTGAATTGGGTAGGGTCCAGTGTCTGGAGGTTCCCAATGTCTTTGTTTATGAGATCCATGATGATGCGCCCCATAGCCTTGCAGACCAGGCTAGTCAGGCTTATAGAGCGATAGTTCCCGGGATCTGTTGTGGCGCCCCCCTTTGTGGAGCAGGATTACCGTTGCTGCACTCCACTCTTTGGGTACATAACCTGTGGTGAGGCTGAGTTGGAACAGTGAATTTATGTGAGGGCTTAGTTCTCTTTGGAGCTCATGTAAGACTCAGCCCGGGATGCCATCCGGTCCCATTGATGCTGTGTTTTTTTACTTTGGAAAGGGCTGCTTTCACCTGTGTGTCTGATGTCAGGGGAACTGCATACTTCTAGGATAGACACAGGTCCTTTTTGGGGGGGGGGGGCAAGATTTGCACTGAACCTGTCCGCCATGATGTTGGCAATGTCAGTGGGTTCAGTGTACTTTGTGCCATTTTGCACCAGCTCAGAGCAGATTTGGAGTTACCACCCAGATACTTGATGTAGCTAAAGAAAGCCTTGTGATTACCTTTAGAATCTTTGACAATTTTTCTTTCGAAACTATCCTTTGATGATTTTATGAGGGATCGAAGTTTCTTGCTAGTACTGATCAGGGATGCCTTCCCTTTTTGGGATTTTGCTCCATCATGTAATAGTTTCCTCCTCCTGTTGTAAAGTTTATTTATGGCCGTGGTCCACCAGACTGGTCTCCTGTTTTTGGAGGAGTGAGTCTTGGTTTTATTTGGGATGGCACGATCCATGCATTCCTGTAGGTGCTCATAGAATGCATTTGTAAAGGATTCTGCGTTTTGGGTAGCATTTTTCATTTGCATTAGCCCGGGTGCTTTGAAGTTCTCCACCTCGGTCTTGAGAAGTGTGAAGTTTGCTTTTGAGAAGTTTTTCACAGTGGTTTCTTAGCTGGGGGTGGGGTCGGGATGTGGATGTCCATAGTGATTAGTTTATGGTCTGATCTTACCAACGAGGGGTTTACCTCCGGTGTGGAACATTGAGCCCCCATGTTGGTGATGGCCAGGTCCAATATGTTGTCCCCACTTGTGGGAGTGGTGACCAGTTGTTCCATTGCGTTTATAAACTCCAGGAACCGTTGGGCAAAGGAGTTGGGACTGGAGTAGTTTTCCCAGTCAATGTTTGGGTAATCCCCCAATATCATGGTGTTCGACGAGACCTTCATATTCTCCAATGTTCTCAGGAATGCTGAGTGGGGTCCTGGGACAAGGTGGGTGATCTGTAGTAGGCTACAAACTGAAAAGCAGTTTTGCCCACTGTTAGTTACACATGGATGGTCTCCGATGCCTCATGCAGTGCCGCTAACTTGGAGGTGTGGGTATCCCTGATGAAAATGGATACTCCCCCACCTTTAGTATTTTGGTTGGAGTTCTGGGGCCGAAAAGAATGGTATGAGTTATATCCTGGTAGTGTGGGGTGCTCTGTACCCGCGGTGGTGGTGCTGCGGTAGCATTGTCGCCTCACAGTAAGATGCTGTCTGGTTCGATTCTCAGCTAGGGCGTCTTCTGTGTGGAGACATGTGTGAATGAGCATACCTTTGTTGAAGGTTGTGCGTCAGGGCTGGCAAGTCATTACGTAAAAATCAACTGCCAATCATTAGCGGACTGGAGTTCCGCTGTGGCGACCCCTAACTGGGAAAAGCCGAAAGACACAAAGACAGTGCTGGGGTGCTCTCTGGAGCCCTGAACCAGGTTTCTGTTACTGCACAGATATCGATTTTCTCCATACTAAGGAGTGCCTCAAGTGCGTGCATCTTGAGGTTTAGACTTCTGGCGTTGAGTAGCATTACCCTTAGTTTTTTGTTTCTTGCATTTTCGATGGAGGTGGGTTTGTCTTTTAAGCCTTGGCTAAAAAAGGCACTATGGGGGTGGCAAGAGCCTTAGCCAGTATTCAAAAGCCTAAGGGTGACAGATGCAAGCCGTCCCTAGTGAAGCAATGTGGCTTGTTGAGCATGTCATCCCAGGCTGACAGACACTGGATCCCCTTTGACTGACACCAATAGCTTAGCCAATTATTAAAATTAATAATTTTGTACTTATACTGTGGCAACATTCTTGGTGACGGCAAGATGCTACTCAGGGTCAGGGTCATACCGGCCTGGGCTACATGATCACAGAGCTCCTCTATGTCTCTTTTCATGTAGTCCAAGGAGGTACATCTCAGGTCATTCACACCAACACGGACAATGACAGAGTCATATTTGTACCTGCTGTGGAGTGACCCGAGTGCTTGTGTTATGTGGCGGATCCTGGCACCCGACAAGCTGCTTACAGTGACCTTCTCCTTGTTCAATCTGGTGAGTGGGGCGTCAGTGTACCCGCTAATAGAGTCACCTATTACTAGTGTATGTGGTGTGTTATTTAGCCTTAAGGGCTGCTACTGTGTGGCACACTGACTTTGTGAAGTATGTGATACACGAGAGTTGTTAGGTGGTAGCGATTGCTTGGATGTCTGCTTTGGAGGTCTCTGCTGCTTTGGTAGATTTTTATTTACAGCCTCCGAGTATGTTTTTGTGAGTTTATGTGTCTTGTTTGCTGATATGATTGGTCTGAGACTGGTTGTGTGGTGCGAGTGGTTTCCTTCTCCTCCTGACTGACTGTGCCAGTCTTGGGTTGAGGAAGCTCGGCCTCCAGTTTGGCTGTATAGTTGCATCTCTCACATACATTTGAGTTTGTTGGAAGGAGGAGAGGGTTGTCTGTGTACATAAGGCAATTGTAACACTGCCTCAAGATTCCCAGATTCACCAGCTGGACTGGAGAGTATCCCTGAAACTGCACTTTGGACATGCCTGGATAGTTTAAAGAACTGTTTTGTTGACTGTCAGGAATGGACAAATATGGAGCCTTGTACTTCTAGATAGTATAAGGGTACTTCTAGATAGTATAAGGGGGTGTAGTGCTATAGTATGTTAGTGCTTTACTGAGAAATTTGAGCAAATGCTGGGCTGTAGAAGGAAGGGTGAGTGCTTACTTTGAGAGTTTGACTAGTTCTAAGGGAAAAATTGAAGAGCAGACTTTGTGCAGCCGGGAATAGTTTAAAACTGCTTAAATGGCACTGCGCCATGTAGCACGATGCGCAAAATCGCGCAAAACCATGCAAATGCGGGTTTTAAGGCAGGGAGCTAGAAAGAGATCGGAATTAGCCCGAAACTGCCAATAAGCTACTAGTTGCTGGGCTGAGACCACTCCTCCAGGGACAGATAAGCTGCTCAAAGCTCCCCACTCTCACTGGTGAGCAGAGAAGCTTCTTCCTATCCAAGTAAGGATATGGGCAACACAGGAACTATACCACAGCCCAGAATTCAGCAAACCTGAAATTTGGACTATTCTAGTTTAGAAAAGGTGGGAAACAAGGATTTTTTTTTTTTTTTTTTTAGCAGAAACAGAAATTTAAACAGGAAATACTGTAAATGCTTTAAAAGGCTAGCTCACTTGAGTGTGTAGCCTACAACAGTTAAACAACACAAAAACGACTTTTAGAAGTGCAGAAAACAGTTAAGATACAAAAACAATGCTTTTGAGATATTAGGTACGCCAGAAACTCGCTTTTCGGCGAGAAAATGCAGTTGCAGTTAGAAGGCAGAGAAAAAAATTCTTTATCTGTTTAACGTCTCTTTTCTCTCTCTGCTGCTTGAATCACTCTGCAGGACACCACGAGGAGCTGTGCTGAGTTGGAAACAAATGCAAAACTACGCAAATGCGGGTTTTAAGACAGGGAGCTAGAAAGAGATGGGAATTAGCCCAAAAAAAGAAGTTATGTCCTTACCATAACGTTCCATGGGGAGTGTTCATCTCGTCTTTGTTCTTACACACGGGTTTGGTGCCAATCCTCTGCTCCGAGTCGGCCGCATCGCAAAGCTCTGCATCTCAGAGAAGCTCGAGACCAGCCTATATCCTACAATCCTCCCTGCCATTACTCAGATCTAGTTTGCAAACAAACCAGACCGAATCCAATACCTCAGGTGCAAGAACTACACACTCTCTCAGGCATTCAGAGACACTCTCTCACCATAGCAAATAACTAAGGGTAGTAGCATATACCCCATGATACACAGGATCATATATCCCGGAAGGGGTTAAGACAATTCGATCAGAATCTAGTCCTACCCGTTATTCAAAAACACGTGAGGAGGGGAAGGGAGGGAATGTAAGAACAAAGGCGAGATGAACACTCCACATGGAACGTTATGGTATGGACATAACTTCTTTATGTGAGAGTGTTCAATCTCGCCGTCTGTTCTTACACACGGGTAGCGTCCCTAGCTCCGTCACCCCGAGTGACTCATGGAAGAACGTTCCTAAGCACAGTGGAACCAAAAGATGTCCTGTCTTTGGAGACTTTGTCCACTCTATAATGAGTGATGAAAGTATGTGGCTTAGACCACGTGGCTGCTGCACAAATCGTGTCCAAAGGCAAGCGAGCTGCATGAGCCAAAGAAGTGGAAACGGATCTGGTAGAATGGGCCTTAGGTTTGGTGGGTAAGGACTGATTTGACAGAGTATACAAAGGCTATACAATCAGCAAGCCATTTAGATAATGTACGTTTTGTAATTGCCATGCCCTTTTTATTGTCTGCAAATGCGACAAAGAGCTGATCCGTCTTCCTGTAAGATTTAGTCCTATCCAAATAAAATCTTAACTGTCTGTGAACATCTAACTTGTGCAGCATATACTCCAACTTGTTAGTATGGTTCTTGAAGAAGGTAGGGAGTTCTGTGGATTGGTTAATATTTGTAACGGAACATACCTTTGGAAGGAAAGATGGGTTTGTACGTAAAGAGACGGACTCTGGATGGAAAATCAAGTAAGGTGGTCTGACTGATTATGCTTGCAGCTCTGACACTTTTCGAGCTGAAGTAACAGCTACGAGGAAAAGTGTCTTCCACGATAAGAACTTTAGGAGGCAGGATGAAGCAGGTTCAAAGGGTGGCAACATGAGTTGTGACAGTAACAAATTTAAGCTCCATGGAAAGAAAGGTTTCCTGACGGGCGGTCGAAGATGGAAGGTTCCTTTCATAAAAGCCTTACAAAGTCTGTGAGACATAATGGGAAAACCGTCCTCACCAATATGGAAGTTCGATATGGCCGCCAACTGTACTCTTAGTGTGGAAGTAGAAGCTCCTTCGTGAAAGAGGATAGATAAGAATTCCAATACTTTATGTAGTGGAGCTACCAGGGGGTCTAAGTGTTGGCTAGACGCCCAGTACACAAAGCGTTTCCATTTACTCCTGTAGAGTTTTGTAGTGGAAGCTTTATGAGAAGCAACCAGAATGTGTTGAACTGCCAGAGAAAGTAGATCAGACCTGGCTAGGCAGGGAAGCGGAGCAGCCAAGCTGCTAGTTTGAGGGACTGAAGAGACGGGTGAGGAACTCCCGACGAATGAGTCAGTAGATCTGGTACTGGGTCCAGAATCCACGGTTCCTCTGTTTGATGGGCTCGAAGAAAGGGGAACCATATCTGCCGAGGCCAGAATGGGGCTATGAGTATTATTGTCCTTTCCAGGTTCCTGGCTTTCTGTAGAAATCTGGGAATCAAGGGAGTAGGTGGAAATGCATATAGGAGACCCGGGGGCCAATCATGTATCAGTGCGTCCCTGGGGACATCCCCCGGAGGGGGTAGAAGGGCAAAGTAGCTTCTGCATTTTGCATTCAACGGGGAAGCAAATAGATTGCAGCAAGGCTGGCCCCATCTGCAGAAGATCTTTTCCGCCATCTGTGGATTGAGGGACCACTCGTGAGGTAACAGGATGGCTCTGCTCAACCTGTCCACAATGACGTTGGATGACCCCGGGATGTGCGTTGCTATCAGAAAGCGACCCGTGGACTCTGCCCATTGCCAAATTCTCATGGAGTCTCTGCATAACGGGTAAGACCTGGTTCCCCCTTTCTTGTTTATGTACCAGACCACAGACATGTCCGTCTGAACTGCTACTGTTCCTAGAGGTAAGAGGGCTTGGAAGTGTTGCAACGCCAAGAACACCGCCCTCAGCTCCAGAACATTTATGTGTAGAGTGTACTCCATGTTGGACCATTCCCCTTGGACTGTTCTTCCCTGAAATAGACCCCTTCCCTGAAATAGACCCCCCCACCCTATCAGTGAAGCGTCCGTGGTTATTGTGGCCGTTGGACTGGGTAGAACAAACGGACGACCCATAGTGAGATCCTGACGGTACACCCACCATGAGAGGTCTCGTCTGCAAGAGTCTGTTATCAGAATCTCGTGCGCTAGGGGTAAGTGCTGGAACGACCACTGCGCGAAAAGCAGCCATTGGAGGATCCTCATGTGTAATCTTCCCATAGGAACTGTGATCAGGGACGCTGCCATTAGTCCCAAAACTTTCAATACCAGTTTGGCCCGGGCTTTCTTGCTCTCTAGTAGAAGAACCTGTTGTTTGAGGGTTGACGCCTTATTGGAGGGAGCTTTAGCAGTGTTAATCGTGTACCTAGGTCTGCTCTGATGAATGAAATACGCTGTGAGGGCGATAAGCAAGACTTTTCGAAGTTTATCGAAATCCCTAGGTGGGAACAAAGGTCAACTGTGTAGTCTCTGACTTGTATGAGGCGAAGCTCGGTGGTGGCAGTGAGGAGCCAGTCGTCCAGATAGGGAAACACCTGGAATCCTTGTCGTCTCAAGTGAGGCGCAACTACTGCCATGCATTTGGTGAATACCCTGGGGGCTGAGGTGAGTCCAAAGGGCAGAGCTCGAAACTGAAAGTGACTGGCTCCCAGCCGGAAGCGCAGGTGATCTCTGGACGGTCTGGCCATTTTGATGTGGTAGTACGCGTCTTTGAGAACTATCGAGCACATCCAATCGTCCTTCTGTAAGAATGGAAGGATCGATTGAAGCGTGACCATCTGGAACTTTTCCTTCTTCACGAAGGTGTTGAGATTGCTGAGATCTAAAATCGGTCTCCAGTCCCCTGTCTTTTTTGGAACTAAAAAGAACCTTGAGTAAGTTCCGGATCCTCTTTGGTCCGCCGGGACTGGTTGGATGACTCTGTTTTTGAGCAGCTTTGAAATTTCTACCGCTGCTGGGTTTCGCAGATGGGGTGGCACATCTGGAAACCTTCTTTGTCGAGGTGGAGTTGATGTGAAGGGGATTTTGTATCCCCTGGTTATAATGCTTTTTACCCAGGAATCCGAAGTAATATTTAGCCAGGCCTGTGGGTATAAAGCCAAGCGACCCCCTACTGCCTCCAGAGCAGGACAGCCGGGCCTCTGTTCAGGAGTGCTGGAAAGGCTTCCCAGGGATGGTATCCCTGTCGCCTTGGTTACGCGGCCCCCCCGGGGCGGAGTCTTCCATTTCTACCCCCCCCTCTGCCTCTGGAGGGGGTATCACTCTGTGTGGCTTGGAAAGATCCCCGATTCTTACGGAACCACATTTTCCCGCCTCATTGCCCTTTGGCGTACGGTCTAGTTGGAGCGGAAAAATGGACCCCAACAGCAGACAGGGTCTTTCCCTCTTGCTCACACCGAGTCAGAGTCTCCTTCACCTTGGGCCCGAAGAGTGTGGCACCATCAAAGGGGGCATTGGCAAAGGAAGACTTGAAGGCTTCCGCAAAGGAGCACAGCCGCATCCAGGATTGTCTTCGAAGAGCAATCGCTGAAGCTGCAGCTCTACTCGATCCTTCGGCCGCATACGAGATGAGCCTCATGGATGAGTTTACTATGGAGGTAAGGGTGTTAAGTTGTGCTGTTACCTTATCTGAAACAGCAGCATCTGTGTTACCCTGGAGGGTAGCGGTCAGCTCCTTGATGAGATCCCTCTGCAGACATGTGAAATGTGTCAAATAGTTGAGCGAACGCATGGAAAAAGTCACTGAAATAAAAACGCGCTTCCCGTATCTGTCCATAGTCCTAGAATCCTTATTAGAAGGATGAACAGATGAGGAAGACTCAGACATCTCCTTTTTCGTGGCTGCCGCCACCACCATAGCGTCAACCGGAACTCCCTTGGTGAGATAAGTCTTGTCCTGGGGGGGGGGCGGTGATAAATTTGTTTGGTTTTCTAGGGACTGGTTCCACTGTGTCACATGCCTCCCATGCCCTTCGAGCAATGAATTCCATTAATTCATCGAAGGGCGGAGTCACCCAGGAGGTAGAAGGTTGAGCCCCAAAAGCCTTCAGCAGCACCGACTCATCCTCAGTGCGGGCTAGGGATTGCCAATCACCCCTCTGTTTCAAGATCTCTAGGATGTCCGCAAATGACACATCCTCAGAGGGGGATTTTGGGGACCCCTCTGCCTCATCCAAGTCGGTGTCAGACGTTAGAGATTCCTGTGGGGAATCTATGTGCCTCCTCTTGCACAACTGTTTCCTCAGGACCTCATCAGAGGGGGCTTCTGGTGAGGCCTCCAAGGAACAGGGGGAACCCTCTGGTGGTGGCTGAGGCAATGGGGCTCTACGCTTTGGATGGGTCATGGGTACAGAAACAGAAAGCAGCCCTTTTGGGGAAGGAGAAGACGCCTCTGATGAAGTGGTTGTCTGTGCAGACAATACTTTCCTCATAAGGTCAAAAGCCCCTGAACCCCGGGCCGAGGACTCCCCCGGTTCCAAAGAACATGGGAGCATCCCAGACACAGGGGCCATGGGCTCTGACCCAGAGGACGGAGCCGAGCCAGTCTGCGCCGAAGCCCCGAGAGGGAGAGTCGGCACCGACAGGTCGGTACGACTCTCGGTCCCGGAACCGAGGAGAGACAGTCGGCTCCGCGACTTACCTACCGGTTCCAAAGGAGTCGAAGTCAATGGTGCTGATCGTGCAATGGACGGTTTCAGCACAGAGGGCTCCACTATCATCAGGTCATCCTCTCCCGGCTCCGAGATCTGGATGGGTCTCGAAGGAGGACCCGTTGGAGATATGGGGAGGCCTTCTAGTTTCGACACCAACTGGGAGGAAACTGCAATCAAATTGGAAAGGGCCGTGTTTTCCATGAGTTTCTGCACGACACAATCCACATCTGTCTCAGATAATGGTCTGGAAGAACGGGTCGACCCCTTCGAGGATTTAGAAGCCTGATCCGATTTGTCCAAAGCCTCTTGAAAGGCAGGCTTAAGCAACCCTCTGTCTATAAGCTTCCTGCATCTATCTGTCATGACCCTCCCGCTAAAGGAATGACATATAGAGCAATCCTCTTGAAGGTGGAGAGGGCCAAGACAGTAAACGCAGGACGCGTGGTTGTCAGTGATGGACATTTTCTGCCCACACAGACATCTTTTAAAGCCGGATTTTGCTTTCTCCGACATGACTGAAGAAGTAAAAAAAAAAAACACTTCACTAGGTTGATAAGAAAAAAACTATTAATAACTAATTTCTATATACATTATATATATATATATATATATATATATATATATACATATATATATATACATATATATATATATATATATATATATATATATATATATATATATGTGTGTGTGTAGAGCAAATATCTATATAAATATAACAAAACCACACCGAGAGAAAAGGGTAGGCCATAAAAAGGTGCCTGAAGAATAATATAAGGAATATTATAATAATAATCACACACACACACTTCTATATTATACTAACTATTAGAAACTTATTTGTGCAAAAAAAGTAGCAGCTTATCTGAAAGAAGCAAAAAATTATCAAATTTTTCTCTGGTCCGAGCTCTCCTCGATCCGATCTGTTGCAGCGGCAAACTAGATCTGGGTAATGGCAGGGAGGATTGTGGGATATAGGCTGGTCTCGAGCTTCTCTGAGATGCAGAGCTTTGCGATGCGGCTGACTTGGAGCAGAGGATCGGCTCTGAACTCGTGTGTAAAAACAAACGGCGAGATTGAACACTCTCACATCAGCCAATAAGCTACTAGTTGCTGGGCTGAGATCACTCCTCCAGGCTGCTCAAAGCTCCTCACTCTCACTGGTGAGCAGAGAAGCTTCCTCCTATCCAAGTACGGATATGGGCAACACAGGAACTATACCACAGCCCAGAATTCAGCAAACCTGAAATCTGGACTACTCTAGTTTAGAAAAGGCGGGAAACAAGGATATTTTTTTCCAACATTTGAGGAGACACTAGGTCTTGCCTACATAAAATGTGGAACATGTTAAACAGGTAGCCAAATATACTACCCTACTAGTGGCACAGTTGCCCTTTTTGAATATTTCCCACTTTAATCTGTTATTCTAACTTCCTTATAAGGACATTGATGGCAAGCTCTACACAGTTTAGTTCCATAATCAAGTTCCACCTTGGCTGCATTTTATGTTCCAACAGACTTTTGAAATTAGCTCCTGTTTTATTTACAAATCTCGACCATCACCTACTTTTTCTAGCACCTCATTATTAACTCTGAAAATGTTTCAATTCTTCAGAAGGGCTTTTTTAATTTCACCTGTCACATGGTTATGTTTAAGTACACTTGCTTTTCTATATTGATCTTTTATAACAACATGTGCCATATTACTATCTTTTTCTAACCTCACACCCAATAAGGATTTGTAATTAATACCCCATTTACCATGTACTTCCC
The DNA here is from genome assembly GCF_019279795.1 of Protopterus annectens. Lineage (NCBI taxonomy): Eukaryota > Metazoa > Chordata > Ceratodontiformes > Protopteridae > Protopterus > Protopterus annectens. Next base: position 583,371,493 of record NC_056748.1, on the reverse strand, counting down.
CTACTATTTCTGTTAACCAATCCTTTGGATAACCCCTCTCTTGTAACATAATGCTAATTTTTTCAAGTTCTTCTAGTACATAATCTTCTTGACGAGATGTCATCCTGGCCACTCTTATGGCTTGTCCTCTTACTATACCCTTTCTGTGCTGTGAGATGGCCACTTTCAAAATGCAGATAGGAATTACAAAATGTATCTTTTCAATAGATTTTAGGATTTAAATCCTTCATTGCAATGGGATATACATGTATCCAAATAACTTAGCCCAGTCCTGTCATAATGATATGTAATTTCCAGGAATTCTGTTGTATTACCCAAATAGTTAAATTCCTCCACTTCCTCACATGTGCCTTTCCATAAAGGTATGATGTCATCTAAAAATCTGGAATGCATCTTGATTCTATTCTAATAAGGGCAGTTAAACACATGTGAAGTCTCCCATCCCAACAGCACTATGTTTGCATATATGGGGGCACACGCTGCCCCCATTGCAACACCTTTTATTTGTTGGAAGTACTCTCCTTCGAAAAAAATAAAATTATTTTCCAGTATCAAACTCATAAGTTCACAAGCAAGTGTTAACCTGCTCATGCCCTAAATCTGAGTGTTGGAACAAAACTTCAAATAAATGGGGGCCCTCAGTTTTTGGAATTGCATAAGAGGTCTTTTATATCTACTGCGAGTAAAATAAGATCTTTTCCCCAAATACTTTAATTTAATAGACCCAGAAATACCCAGGAATCTTGAACCAAATGTTGTAAGGGATACCACCAAGTTAGAAGAAGCCACTGGAGAATTCTCATGTGTAGTCTTGCCAAGGGCACTATGATAATTGACGCTGCCATGGAACCCAGGAGTTGGAAGCATCGTTCGCGCTGGGACTAGATTTTGACAAAGTATCACCCCTAGTTGGGATCTTACCTGTGTAGTCTCTGGTCCAGAAAAGACACTAGGCAAACATTTGTGTTGAAGATTGCCCCGATATATTTGAAGGATTGAGAGGGGATCAGGTTGCACTTTCCCCAGTTTATTTAGATTCCCAGAGATTCTGTTAGTCCGAGTGTGCAGTTTAGCACTATCTCCAGTATATGCTTGGTGGGGGCAGTGAGGAGCCAATCATCTAGGTACGGAAACACCCGGAATCCTGAAAGTCTCAAGTGAGCTGTTACCACTGCCATGCACTTGCTGAACACTCTGGGGACTGTAGAGAGTCCGAAGGGCAGCATGCGGAACTGAAAATGATTGACCCCTAGCTGGAAGCGAAGAAATCTGCTGGCGTGCTTGTCCATTTTTATGTGGTAATACTCATCCTGAAGATCTATTGAGCACATCCAATTGGCTTTCTCCAAGAAAGGGAGGATAGACTGAACCGTGACCATCTGGAATTTTTCTTGTTTGACAAATTTGTTTAGGATGCTGAGATCCAGAATTGGTCTCCAGTCCCCAGTTTTCTTTGGCACTAAAAAAAATATTGAGTAGAATACGGATCCTATCTGGTCTGGTGGGACTGTTTGGCTGACTCTTTTTTTGAAGCAGCTTTTGAATTTCTAGCACTGCTGTTTCCCTATGACTGGGTGGAATGTCGGGAATGTGACTTGGTGACCTTGGGTAAAGAATGAAAGAGACGTGATATCCTCTGGTTAAGATCAGTTGCACCCATAGATCTATTGTTATTGTTAGCCAGGCAGAAAGGAGCAAGGAAAACGTCCTCTGACTGCATCCAGAGCAAAGCAATCGGGCTGCTCCTCAGGAGCGCTGACAGGATTATCCAGAGAAAGAATCTCTGGAGCCCTGGTTATGTGGACCTCCTCTGCCCCTGTATGGGCACCTTCTGGATGAGTTACCCCCTCTGCCTTGGGAAGTATACTCGCCACGTGTGTCACGGAAAGGACCCTGTGATTTCTTGTGCCACATCTTTCCATTCCTCTGGTTTCTAGACTATGGATGCTGAGGAGCGGAAAAATGTAAGCCCACATCAAACAGGGTCTTACCGTCCTTCTCACACCTGGCCAATGTGTCTTTCACTTTTGGGCCAAAAAGGTAGGAGGCTTCAACTGAAGCGTTCAGAAAGGAAGACTTAAAAGGGTCCGCAAAGTCACAAAGGCACATCCAGGCATGACGTCGCATGACAATGCCTGAACCCGCCTCTCTGGCTGCTCCTTCAGTGGTATGAGAAATCAGATGCATAGAGGAGTTGGATATGGATTTCAGGGTAGCGAACTGCAAGGCACCCTTGTCACAGACCTTGTCAGACACAGCTTCTGCCAAGGTTTCGGAGAGTTCAGTGACTAAGTCTCTCTGAAGCCTGGTGAAGTGTGCCAGAGAAGACCTAACTGCAAAGGTCGATGATGCAAAAACTCACTTCCCTAGCCTGTCCACCACCTGAGTCTCCCTGTTTGGGGGCTGGACAGACTGGCTTTCCTTGGCCAATTCCTTTTTTGTGGCAGCTGCCACCACCATCGCATCTACTGTAAGACCTTGGACCAGTGAGGGTGCTGCTCAGGGGGAGATAAAATTTTGCCCGGCCTCCGTGAGATCGGTTCAATGGTGTCAGGACTCTTCCAAGTGCGCTGCACAATGAGCTGAACCACCTCATCTGCAGGCGGGGTCACCCAGGAAGTAGAGGATAAAGCACAAAAAGCTTGCAGGAACACAGACTCCTTGGAAGAGGGATTGGTGGGCTTCCAGTCACCCCTCTACTTTAGTATTTCCAGGATGTCTCCAAATGAGACATCATCAGGGGGCGACCGTGGGGACCCCAACCCTTCATCGTAGTCCATGTCTTCTGCGAGAGACTCCTCTGGTGAGTCCACATGCTTCCTCTTGCATGTCCTCTTGTGGGGTACCTCTTCAGTGGGGGTTTCTAAGGAGGACTCAGAAGAAGGGGCACCCTGTGGTAGGGTATCCTGAGGCTCTTGTGCTGGAAGTCCCGAAGCAGTGGCTTGCCTCAGCTGCGGCTCAGAGAAAGGGCATATTTGGAATTCTGACGCCGATGGCTTGCCTGCAGAGGCAAGGGCCTTCTCCATCGCTTGGAAAGCTGGCCCGCCCGAAGAGAGATGGGAGCGCTAACCTCATTTTTGAACTTGGTGTGGTGTTTTTTTCTTTTTATCCAGTTTTTCAGTGTTTGTTTTTTGGTTTGGTTTTATAGCCCGGAACAAAAGGACAACCTCAGAACTGGGTCACACCCCACTCCAACAAGCCCACTCCCAAGGACGGAGCCTCAAGGGGACTCTGTACCGACTGTGCTCCTGGAACCATGCTATACAGGTGCAGAGAAGCCCATAACACAGTCCTGAACCTGAGGAAGGCCTGGCTCCAAGTGAGTCGAAGGCCAAAGGGTCAGCTCCACAGCCACAGTGAGATACACTAGTGGCACCGAAGGTGTGGGAACTGATAAAGGTGTCGGTGCTGAGTACTTTGAAGCCTGCAAAGAGGTCAAAGGAGGAGAATAAGCTGGAGTCCATGGAGACAGATTCTCAAGTCCAAAGGGGAATGGGGTCTTAGAAGGTGTTGCAATTATTCCCCAGGACATCAGCAGTTTGCCCACAAGACGCACTGCATCCAATTCTGACAGGCTTCTGGTCAATCTAGTGGATATCCCCAATGGGGACTCTGGCCGTTCTAAGAAAGGGCTAAATTGCTGCCCAACAAAAGGGTCCACCAAATGGGAGTACCGGGTCTGTGCAGTATGACCTATTGACACCGATGTCTCGAGTTTAGAGACATGTGTAGGAGAGATGTCCAATCTTGGAACCGAAATTGTAGGTAACCTCAGTGCCGTGGTCAGTGTGGAAGTCAAAATCTGTAGTTTAGGTAGGGCCGGTGCTGTAGATGTTGTTGGTCCTGATGAAATAGGCGCAAACGATAGAAAGATTTTTGACGGTACACAAGATGGTGCCGTAGAAGCTGGTTTCGACTCTGGAGCCGAAAGATTAATTTTTTGGCATTTTTAGTCTTGGTTCCTCCTCATCACCGGAAGGAGAAGGAACCGAATGTGGTCTGTTTTTATGTTCTTTGTGTTCTTTTCTGGGAGGGGGTAAGCCGTCCAATGCAGAGATAGCCTTTGAGAAAGGTGTCTTATGGAGGCCCTTCAGAATCAGTTTTTTCTTTCATTAAGTCTACGGGAACTGAACCCCTGACAAATGGTACAAGGAGGCTGTACCGAAAGATGGGGAATTCCCAAACAATATATGCATGAGAATCAGTATTGGGCTTTTTGCGACTACACTTGTTGCACTGCTTGAAACCTGAAGCTCCTTTTTTTTTCCTCAGACATTATACTAGTAAAAAAACTACAAAAACCAACAATATCAAGGAAAGTAAGGAGAGTCCCTTTATTTCCTTTCTAAAAAAAAAAAAAAAAAAAAAAAAAACAAAGGAAAAGGAATACTAGCAATGGTATTGAAGGATTACCACAGAGGATAGAGGGAAAGGGCCGTACCAACAATGGTACTTGAGATTACCGTAAGGTATTTGAGGAAAAAGAAACTGGAAAGATACGAGAAAGTGGGCAAAAGACTAATGAGAGATTAGAGAGGTGATTTTAGACTGAAAATAAGGAACAATATAAGAAAAACACTTTTATAAGCAACAAAACTAAGTACTTAGCTGACAGCTGGCTTGACACGGCTTTACGGCTACGAGATCTGAGGTAACAGGGAGAAGGGCATTGTGGGTAAAAGTTTAGCTCGGGAGTTTTTTGGCTGGCATGAGCTTGTTACAAGGCCAACTCGGTTCCAAGGACGGAACCGATAACAATCAGTTAGGAATGAATGAAGAGTAACAACATCAGATCAACTAGTCCTAAATTGGTGAAGGTTGTGCTGTTGGCAGCAACTAGAAAACTTTTTCCATTTGCTAATTTGTGATTTTCTAGTAGCAGGTTTTCTTGCCTTCATTAGTATCTGTTGCATATCTTCAGTAAATAGGTGTCTAAAGAAAATTAAGACCCCATCATACAGGTAGTCAATTAAAGTGGATTGGTGTCAGGGTGTATCAAACATCCCTGTTCTTGTATGAGTAGATCCAATCTGTGAGGACGTTTGTGGTAACTGCCCCTGGCTAGCTCAAAAAGATAGAATAATGCAAGTTCCGTTCTCACAGTAATGATAGAGCTATATGAAATGCACTGCTACAACTATCGTGAGAGGGTGGCTTTGGACACTGCTCTTCCCAATTTTGCAGTACAAAAGCACACAACTGATCAGATTTCCTCAAAGGCTTTGTCCAATGTATATAAAAACAGATTTGACAATGAGCAGCTAATAAATGCAAAGTATATTTACCCTCATTTGAAAATATGAGAACAACACTGGAAGATTTATGGACGGATTAATGGATGATTCATAAGCCAGCTTAGGAACAAAAGGGATTATTTTTATGGACACCACATTTTTGTGAAAAATTAGGCAAGAAGGTTTTAAAGGACAAGGTTTCTCTCTCAGAAAAACAGATATGATAACCACCAGAAATAAAGACTTTCATAATTAGATCACCCTTAGCAGCAGGTTCAAATGCGGGTCCATTTAAGCCTACAGCACAATAGTAATATCCCATGGAGAAACAACCTCCAAGTGTAAGGTGTAGTAGAGAGGTACTGCAAAGGAAAGCCTTGGATAACCTAAGAGATGTAATGAATATATGATTTTCACCCACATGGAAAGAGAATTTTGCAGCCAACTGTACTTTGATTGTGGAATAGCTGGTTCCACATTGAAAAACAGATGAAAGTAGCAGTCCAAAATTGCTGGAAGACTGGCTGAGAAAAGGTAAACATTTTTTCAATCGCCCAAATAGAAAACCTTTTCCAACTGCTCTTGGAAACTTCTAGTCGATGGGTTTTGGGAAGACAAAATGTGGACAACTGAAGAAAACTTGGACTCTTAAACCATCATTGGAATTAGAGTAACAATGCGGTCAGTTTGAAGGACTGAATATTCAGGCAAAGAGACCCCATGGGTGAGACAGATGACCTGGGTCAGTGCTCAGCACCCCGAAAGGATGGACTAAAGGAGGCCAGATGAAGGTAAACCACACTTGTCAAAGCCAATAAGGGGCTATGAGGATGACTGTGACCATTATCGCTGATGCCTTCTGCAGAAAGTTTGGAATTGGGGGCATTGGAGGAAAGACATAAAATGAGTCCGGGGGGGGGGGCAAAACTGTGTTAGGGCATCTCTGGGTGAGAATTAAATGAAGAACTTGTTGCATTTGGTGTTGTGGGGACAGGTGAAGAGGTCACAACAACTGAAAATTCACTCCATTTCTAATAGACAGAGGGACCACTCACTAGGGAGTAGAACAGACCTGCTCAACCTGTCTGCAAGGATACTGGATTTCCCGGAGACAGGAGTTGCTATTAGAAAGCACTGAGAAGGTATTTTCCATTGTTACACTCTCATGGCCTCTTGACACAACAGATAAGATTCCTCTCCATTTGCCGCTCTACCAAACAACTACCAAGTTGCTTGTCTGAACAGAAATCCCACCTAAAGGAAGAGAGTCCTGAAAGGCCTGTAATGCAAGGGAAACTGCTCTCTGCTCCAGAAGACTGATGTGAAAACTGGCCTTTGTTTGGGACCATGTGCCTTGAACTACCATTCCTGGATAATGTCCCCCCACCCCAGGTAAGAACTGTCCATGGTTACTGTGGCTTGGGGGGGGGGGGGTACAATATGTGGAGATTCTAGCAGCCAGTGTGTGTGTACTCTGCAAATGTTCATTAGAGTCACTAGGAAAGACATAGGCCGTTTCCTGATTGACCACTGAACCACTGCAGTCAAATGGATAACTCTAATTTGGTTAGTGGCACTAATGTGACGGAGGCTTCCTTGAAGCACAGAAGGCCAGGAATCAGTATTGTGGGTGGCTTCTGGTGAAATAAGACTTTCTGGGCTTGTTGGTAGAGAGAGGATATTCTTGCTCGAGGGAGCTTTACTAACTGAAGTCTTATGTACAAGAGTGCTCTGATGAACTCTATTGACTGAGCTAGTTGTGGCTTGGGACTTTTTTTAGATTTACTGTTAATCCCAAAGTTAATGCACAACATAGAGCAGATTCCTGGAAGGGTTAGTGATGAGTTAGTTATCCAAATACAGGAATACCTGGAGACATTGCAGTTGTAGAAGAGCTGCCACTATTGCCATACACTTGGTAAACACCCAAGGATCTGTGGGCAGACATGCTGAAATGGCCAATTAATCAACTTACAGAGGAGTAAGAAAGGCCACAGGATAGCAATTCACACAAATATGTTGTAAAACCAGAGAACAACTAATGCTGTAGTGAGACCAAAGGGCAGATCTCTGAAATGGAAATGACTCAACTCCCAGCCAGAAGTGAAAGTACCTCCTGGAGTATCTGGTCCACCTTTATGTAGTAGTATGCACTGTGAAGATCTATCAAGCATCTCCAGTCTTTCTTCCTCAGTAATGGAAGAGTTGACTGAACCAGGACTACTAGGAATTTTGTTTGCTTCACAAACCTGTTCAAATGGTGTAGGTCCAGAATTGGTCTCGGGTTCCAGTTTTTCTTTGGCTCTAAAAAGAATCTTGAGTAAATTCTGGATCCTCTCTGGTTGGAAGGGGCCTCTTGGATGGTTCAACTTCATGGAAGCTTCCTTATCTTTGAAGCAGTTTCTTCCCTTTGTAAGGGTGGAACACTGGGAAATCTTTTCTGGCATGGAGGAAGGGTGTGGAAGGGAATGAAACAGCCTCTGGTTATGATCCTCTGCATCCATTTGTCTCGAGTGATGGACGTCCAGGTTGCTACCTGCAGGGATAAGCACCCTCCCACAGTCTCCAGAGCATGTCAGATGGGCAACCATACAGGAATGATGCAAAGGTTTCTCTGTAAAAGGCCCTCTGAAGCCCTGGCTTTATGGGCCACCTCTGTCCCCTTAAGTGATGTCCATCATAGCAGCGTCCCCCTCTACATAGTGGAGCTCTTTCTCTAGAAGTATAAGATGCAAAGCACTGAGATTTACAAAACCAAATCCTTTTTCCTCCCTTCTGGTTTCTGGAGAAGGTCCACTGAGAGGTAGAAAATTTGATCCAGAGGCAGATAGGGATTTACCATACTTCTCACTTCCTGAGAGTCTCTTTAACCTTGGGACCAAAAGGTGTTGGATCCCTTGTAAGAGGCATTGATAAAACACATCTTGAAATGTTCTGTAAAGTCACACAGCTGCATCCAGGCATGCCTTCTTATGGAAATACCTGTACTGGTTGCCCTAGATGCACCCTCTGTGGCATTAGAGATAAGGTGCATAGACACATTGGATAAGGACTGTAGGATAGCAAACTGTGAATCAATGGATTTTCTTAGATCTGCAGATAAGGTCCTGGGAGAGATTTTGTTGATTCCCTTTGTCAAATCCCGCTGGAAAAAAAACAATGCTGACAGGACCCCACCAGCCGCAGAGGACAATGCTAACCCCCAGTCCATAGTGGCTGTTGGTGCTACACCAGAGGGACCCGAGGTACAACTAATGGCCACAGCAGAGTCATCCACCAGCAGCTGAGGTAAACTGCTAGCCTGCTGTGATGGCCAAGGCTGTTTTGATTAACTTTTTCTTATTGTGGCCAGAAGGACAGATGGATTGTTCCATAGTTAAGCCAAAAATGGTGCCTCTTTCCTGCAGAAAAATAGCAAATGTCGGTATAAACCAAAAGTCCTTAAAAGTCACTTTTTTTCAAAGACAAACAGTACAAAGCACTTTAAAACATTCTGCCAGCCCACAAAGTGAAATAAACACAATTTCTGCATAGAAAAAGTGGTTTTCAGTGACTTTACACAACTTTTAAACTGACAGGAGAAGAGAACACTTCCATTTAAAAGTACGGTACTTTTCCGTTAAACCCCGACCATGCATTTTTGGTCCCAGATTGCAGTGTCTGGCCTGATTCCTCAGCGGGACGTGCAGATCCTTCAGACCCATGCACTGAATTCACTGAGCTGTGCATTGGCAGTGTCCTGCAGCCCATGATTTCTGGGGAAGAAGTGTTACATGGGGCGGATGGGTTTCTCAGATGTAAACTTGTGTCGTACCGGCAGAAGATTGCTTGGCCACTGCTGGACATCCCAGGTTAACAGATATTGTGGACAGCAGGGTTGATCTTCCACAGACCTTGCAGTCCCAGCTGTTTTCGACTGTCCTCTCCTTTGCACTGCACCTCCGCAAGTGATTATTTGTTGCTGATTTTGGTCACTGTCTGTCCCTGACACCCCCTTCTGAAAGAATGATCCCCAAAAACGCAGGAGAAGGTAGGGTCAGACTGGCAGGTGTGTGGAAAATGAAAGCGTGGTCCTAAATCAACAGAAAGCAGTCACTTGCACCCATATAGTAGGAAGGGGAGGACAGTGGGAAACAGGTAAGGCCGCAAGGTCTGCCAGAACCGCAGCATGGCACCGACCCCAAGCCATGGGGATAGAAGTAAGGCCAAATATGGCCACGGATGTGCAAGATGACAGGGAAGACGCTTCAAGATGAGTAAGACTCCAAGGTCTGTTAGATCCCAAGCCCTGGGGAAAGAAACAGGGCGAAACATGGCAGGGGTTTAATGGAAGAGTACCAAAAGTACAGTGCAGTCTCGCAACAGTCCCATTACAATACAAACTCTTAGCTTTAAAAAAGACACTTTACTCTTCAGGAAAGATCAATAATAAAATTATCAAAAATAGAAGTTTTCTCCCCTAAAAGGGGACTTATCTGCCCAGCAAGGGAACAGCACAAGCCGGACCTTTGATCCTCGAAAGCCTCATTGCAGCATACTCTTTGGCAGCAGTAAAGCTCTGAAAGGCTTGGCACTCAAACTTGTCTTTTAGTCAGCTCAGCCTGAGCATGTGGAATGTGCCCTGAAGCTTTGGAAGCTGGCCATCCACAAGCTATATGGGGTTATACCCTGTGAAAGATACAAGACTAGTGTAGCAGTGATCAACATGATGACCATCATCGATTCCTAGCCATATGAAGCTGTAGGTTATGGATTCTTAGCCACATACAGCTATGCTGAGACCAGCACTATCTCCCCTACCAGACAGGTACCACCTCTAGTAATCCACTCCAATCCTCATAGGTACTACTCACCCATCAGCTAACATTAGCAAGCACCTGGAACCAAGGATTTGGACTTTCTAACCATCTCTGTAGCAAGCTTTGTTGAAATTGGCATCCTGAGAATGCAGCTGTTGTCTCATGTTTACTGATAGCCACTACTACTTAAAATAGGCTAAAACGATGTGTGAGAGATATAGCTATAGAATGTTTTTGAGGGCAAAGCACTCACATGAAGCCATGAAACATAATTCAGGTTGTTAGTACCACAAAATAGCAATCAAAAACAGTTAAAGCCAAATACAATACACCTGGATATGCTGAGGATATTAAAAACAACCTTCCTAAACTAGAAAGGCCTCTTAACTGTAACCCAAGAAAGGAACACATTCGGCAACCTCACAAACACAACACGGGCAGCAGCCATCATGACATCCAAGAGTTACAGTGTCTCAAAAGTCCATATAGCAAACTTTCACATATTCCAATACTCTAGTCATAGGCAACTCCATAGTGAGATACACTGATGCACCACTTGGAGTGTGCCAGGAATAGGTTGCAGCCAGCTGCCTGTTGGGTACTAGGATTCATCCCATCACACATGCAGTCAAGTCCTTGCACCACAGGTATATATATGACAAATTACTTAAGACACACCTTTCTGAACTATATGAAGACACACATGATGGAGGTTTCAGAATATGTACAGATAAGAACACTGCCTTGAGCAGCATCAAGAATGATGTTCCAATGCAAACAAAATCTTACCGACCACCAATTGGCTTAGCTTCTGTAGTCAAAGAGTGTACAACATATGTCAGCCTAGGAGGATATGTACACAGTCCTAACTGTGTTTACTAGGGATGACCTGCATCTGTCCCACACTGACTTTCTTTTATTGGCTAAATCCTTGTCCACCCCCATAATGCCTTTTTAGGCAATGTCAGTCGTGAAAGTTTCCAATGTAGCAAAACAGCATTCGGATAACAAAAGGTATTTCTGCTCAACTCAGAAGCCTTAACAAAAATCTCTATTCCCTTTAAGTATTCTTTACCACACAACACAGACAAATAAATATCATGACAGAGACATGGTCCAAGGTAATTGAGGGTACTTAATCAGTGCAGGGTTTCAATGCCTACCTCACATCCAGGCCCACCATATTAGATGAAGGAGCTAAGGGTAGCAACAGTTTTTCCATATTCTTAAAAAAGCATTTCAACTACAGACTCAGACAAGATAATGACCTGGAACTCCTCCATATCCAACTTAATATTAACAAAACCCGTTATGTCATAGGAAACTATGGCATCCCCTAGGTTCCCCTCAGCCCATACCTCCTACCTAACCAGTAAACAATCCCTATGCATTAAGACAAACACCATTCTCCAATGAAACGTCAACTACTCCTCCCTTAACTGGGAAAACCTATACATCCTCAAATATGTATGCCCAGCAATTTCTAGACTACATCAATACAAACTCTCTTGAATACTTAGTCTGCAACCCAACCAGAGATAATAAAATCCTGGACTTGGTTCTTATCAATGCAACTTTGCTCTCCAGCAATTATAATTTCCTCCCTGGTCAAAAATGAACAACAAATCAGTTATGTTCACCTTGATACTGAAGCATCTTCCTGTAAATCAGGATTCTGAGATTATGCAAAAGCTAATTTACTAAAACTGAGTGACGACCTGGATAAATTAAAAAGTCCTTTCCATTTTGAAGATCCCACTATTTATGGGGAATCCTTTACTATTAAATTCTATGCACATGTAAGTAGTTTTATACATACAGTTACTTCTGAGGAGGCAGATGCAACACTAAATTTTGAAAACAAACCACTATGGTGGAACCCTAATGTAAACGTGCAGTATAATAAAAGAAATAATTCACTGCACGCAAAAATAAATTTAACCCTCAAGATGCCAATAACACTCTTACTAAGCTTAACAAGGAACTCCTGACCATGATCAAATCAATCAAAAGATAGATTTGCGGTAAAAAATAGTCACCCAAGTGAAGGATAACCACAAAGCTTTTAAATTGTATTAGAAATCTCAGAAACAGTACCTTTTACCGTACACAGCTCATAGCAAGAGATGTCACATACTTGGACCCAGAGGACATATTCAATCTATTAGAAGACAAATTTGGTTCAAACTTCATCCAATGTGTCCTATTGCTTGAATCACATACCCTCATCTACACCTTCACCCAAATCTTCCAGGAGCAAATCCTCAAGGGACTATTTAAGGCCAAGAACACTACTTCTGCAGGGCCCGATAGCATACCATGCAGCCAACTGCTCAGCCTGAAACAGGACTTGTCAGACCCCTTAAAGAGGTTATTCTAGATCAGCCTCCAAATAGGCTTTGCCTCAGAGAAATAAAGGACAGGAAGGGTAATCTCCTTGCACAAAGGTGGGGTGTCAATGGACCTGGATAATTACAGACAGATAAACTCAGCAAGCCTCATTCGTAATGCTACGGAAAGTATCATTATGGAATTAATAAATAAGGCAGACTGTACTTGACCCAAATCAGTTCAGATTCATCAAGGGCAGGTCCTGCCTAATTAACCTGGATGGCTTCTTTGAGGTTACTGAAGCAACTGATCAAAGCAGTGCATACCATACATCTAGACCAAGCAAATGCATTCAAAACTTGCTATACTCTGGTATCCTCGATTAACTCTCCAAGCTAAATGTAAATCTCTATGTATCTCAATGTTTAGCAAACTGGCTCAGAAAGAGAGTCCAGGAAATTAGAGTAGGCAGCTCTAACTCGTTCATAAGACCTGTCACTAGCAGTGTACCCCAGGGTTCAGTCCTTGGCTTAGTCCTCTTTGGCATTTCCTTCTTCTGGGTCAAAGCAAATGTTAAGGGTTTATGGCTGACCAATTCTGCAGACTGTAAAGTCCCTGCAATCAAACTCCCAGAGGACATCAAAACACTTAAAAAAAAGGTTTTTCCCAATCGAATAGCTGCTGTCAAAACATTGACTAAAGCTAAAATGCCAAGAAATTTAAAATAATATCCTTCTACAAGCCTGACTTCCCTTTTAACCATCACAGTGGCAACACGTGAAATTTAACCCTGCATTCCGTGATCTGAGAATCTGTCAACGCACCATCCTTTGATTATCACATATCCACTGCTGTAAGAAGTTCTTCATCGCATAGCTTATACCTGAAGGTATGGCTTCCAAGTACAGTGATGTCATCACTCGACTGTACTTTTCTCTCATAATGCCCATCACTGAACATAATGTCCCATTCAGTACATACCTGTACAAACAGCTGTCACAAGTGGAGTTATCAAATCTAGTCCCTCTACTTAATATAATACAAGCTACTAAGAGGTGACTCTGCCTTCTGCATGAAGCCTCAGCAGACCCTATCTTGTCAGGCCTACCGGACTTTTGCAAATCCAATGGCAGAGTGAACACCTGCTCAGGGTATCTCAAGCTCTTTTGCAACAAACAGAATATGTTGGAGAGACGGGTATCGTTCACAGAGAATCTCTTTTATGGAACAGTCTTCCACTCTACATAAAGCAAAGTACTTTTCTTACTCTGTTGTTGTTGAAGAAGCAAGGTTGAACACTGCTGGCAACGTTTTAAAATCTTTATTGATAAAATAACAGGATAAGCGCTTTCGGGATAACCCTTCCTCAGATGAATAAAAGATTAAAAATACAAACTTTTATACAAACAAATATCCAATCACATTCAATGAAATACACGCCTATTTTTTAATATAGGCTTAATTGGTATTACTTCATTCAACCCTGGCTTCCTATTCGCCATCAGATTCACAATCCATGTTGTTTCTACTAGCTCAGTTTGAAGCATAATGTTTCCCCCCCTAGTGTTTAATCTAACATTTGCAATAACCCTAAATTTAAATGTATGTGTAGGAAACCTAGCCACATGTCTACAAAGTGCATTCCTTTCATCATTATTTCTGATGCTAGAAAGATGTTGAAGGATTCTGATCTTAAACATGTTGTTTGTCTTGCCCACATAAAAACATGGGCACTGACAACACTCTGCTAGATAAACTATGTTAGCTGTTCGGCATGTGGCTCTACCTTTAAAGTGGAACACTTTATTAGTGATGGGATGTATAAATTCAATCTCTTTGTTAATATAAGGGCATGCTTTACATAAGCCACAAATGTTCGTCCCTAATGAATGTGGAAGGGCATGCTGGATGTTTCTGATTGTTGGTTCCTTACATAGTAAATCTTTGAGGTTCTTATTTCTCCTATATCTAAAAGTGGGTCTTGGACCTACAATACCATCTAGGCTACTGTCACTGGTCAAGATGTTCCAATTCTTTCTCACTATATTGCAAATATCACTAGTGTTGCTGCTATAATTAAGCATTAACTGTAGCCCTCTTTGTGGTCTTTCTTCCTTAATTTCTGGACCAATTTCATCTCTGGTGCGTGATATCCAAGGCTTATAGTCATTAGGCCGCTTGGATTTACCTCTTTCAATAGCTTTGTTTATCATATTCTTTTTGTAACCTCTATGTTGGAAATTTTCCTTAAGTTTATCAGTTTCTGCTTCATAATCTGAATCTAAAAGGCATACTCTAGAAACCCTACTCACTTGTCCTTGTATTACGTTACGATAAGTATGCCTAGGATGCATACTATCAAACATTAAAAGAGAATTTTTCCAACAGTCTTTCCTATACAATTTAGATCTGAAACCTTCTATGTCCTGTTCTATACACACATCTAAAAAGTCTATAGAATTGTGTGAATAATTAATGGAAAACTTAAAAAATGTGGTAGTTGTGTGTAGATATTTCACAAATTCTCCTAATTCTTGCTCTGTCCCATCCCACAGGAGAAAGACATCATCTACAAAACGTAGATATAACTTTAAACAATGTTTCCATAGGTCATTATTGATGATATAGGTTCTCTCCCAATGTGAAAGAACCAAATTTGCATAGGTATTAGCGCAGGGGGTTCCCATGGCTACCCCCTGCGCCTGTCTGTATATGCAATTACCTCCCAGGAAAACATTGTTTTCTAGGACTAGATTTAACATTGTCTTAACAAGAGATATTTTTTCACTGTTTTCACCTAAATCACTTAAAAACTCTCCTACACTGTCAGTGCCATACTTATTATCAATGACCGTGAACAAATTTTGTATGTCCATCGTAACCATTAATAGGTGCTTAGTATATTCATTATTCATTTCACCTAAGAGCCTTAAAAAATGTGCAGTATCTTTCAGGACTTATTCATTCTATCTAAGTATGGTTTTAGTGTATATTCTACCCAAATAGATATGTTCTCTGTGACCCACCCCCTACCCGATACTATTGGTCGGAGGGGTGGGTCTTCGATAGATTTATGTATCTTGGGTAGTGCTTTGAAGATAGGGGTAACAGGTTTCTCTATTAAGAGAAATTGATGTATTTTCTCAGATATTTTCATATCATATAATAGCATATTCAAACAAGAGGTTACCCTATCTACAATTTGTTTAACAGTTAAGGGATTTATAAGTATATATGTATTACAATCCTGTAGTAGTTCTCTCAATTTCCTATTATACAAAATAGTGTCCATCAACACAATTGCTCCTCCCTTATCTGCATTTTTTATCAGTATGTCTTTATTAGCACTTAAATCTTTCAATGCTGCCCTTTGTTCAACAGATAAATTGTAATATTTATTGAATTCAGCTTCTTTATAATAATCTATCAAATCATTCTCACAGGCATTAATAAAGAGGTTCAGACTCGGTGTTAATTGAGGAACAAAGCCACTTGGTTTCTTGAAAGAAAGACCATTCTCATTACTGTTACCAAACATGAGTTTCAGTGCCACATTCCTGCAATACAACATTATATCTATCAGCATTTCATCATAACTGCCACATTTACTAGGAACAAAGGTTAATCCCTTGTTCAGCACTATTAATTCATTTGTGCTTAAAACATGAGAAGATAAATTAATAACAATACCCAAGTCAGTATCAGCAGTCAGTCCCATATTTTTCTCCTTTTTTCGATCCCCCTGTCCTCGCTCAGAGACCTCTTCCAGGGACCTTTCTTTTTCACTGGCGCTGGTAACATGCCCAAAAAATTATTATTCCTCATGACTTGTACTTTTGGTCGAGCTCCCAGGATGTTATCGCTCGAAGAAGAGCTTAGTTCATCAGTTCCTGGCAGTATATTGGATTGTGTACTGTTAGCGTTGTTAGTGTCCGTATTCAGTACATTATCCGCGATATTAGTAAAAGCCTCACATGCAGGAACAGTCTCTGTGGGGATATAGTCCACGGTCGAGGTATCAGAGTTCTTATCTGCCGTTAGTTCTTGAGTTCTATTCACTTCTATTGAACGCGTTCCTATTCCACTCTCCTTTTCTTGTTGAAACGGCGTGGGAAACGAGTTGTGGTGAGGCACTGCTGTAGTCATCGTCGTCGTCATATCACTTCTACCTCCCCTTCTTGCTGTATCTGCCAATCCCCTTGCGTTGTAACCCAATGGTCTGTTCTCATTGGCCCTCGGCCATACGAAAATATTACCATTAGTGAAATCTGTAAAATCTCTTTGTAGCTTGCCCGTTTTTTGTTTTTTCAGCTTATTATCATTTTCTGTAAACGTAATATATAGAGCTTCCATACGCTCCATATATTTAGTGTCACCATATTCTGTTTCTAATTTATATTGCAAATCAGTTACTTCTTTCTTTAAGGTGAGCAGTTCCGGAGAGAAAAATTCATTTAACAATGACATGTACTTGAAGCTGGTATCTATATTGATAGATTGCCATTTGGCCAAAAGTTCTGGGTAGCGGTCTCCTTGTGCAGGCATGCACAATATCCGCATACCCCTCGGAACTATGCCATACTGAATACAGGCTTCTAGATGGTAAGTCTGCCATTGAAGTCTTTGTAATTTACTCACTTTAAACATTAGGTCTCGAGTTAGTTCCTCAAAATTTTTATCCACAGCTGCCGGTTTTAAATTATTCGGACCAACTTTACATGTAGAGAAACCCAGATTCAATAAGGGATTATCACAGTTAAGGGCTCTCTTAGGATGCCATAAACCATTCACACTCACATTGTCGCTTCGTCCATTAACGGAAGAGGCGTCTTGCGAAACAGAGTTAGCTGCCATAGCATGCACGATACCGAATACACAAAAAGAGAAGCCAATAATTCCAATAGACAGTAAAGTGCTGAAGTCCAACCAAAGCAAAAAACGAAGACAAATGTTGAAGAAGCAAGGTTGAACACTGCTGGCAACGTTTTAAAATCTTTATTGATAAAATAACAGGATAAGCGCTTTCGGGATAACCCTTCCTCAGATGAATAAAAGATTAAAAATACAAACTTATTTAGCTTACAAAGACCTATGGAAACATTGTTTAAAGTTATATCTACGTTTTGTAGATGATGTCTTTCTCCTGTGGGATGGGACAGAGCAAGAATTAGGAGAATTTGTGAAATATCTACACACAACTACCACATTTTTTAAGTTTTCCATTAATTATTCACACAATTCTATAGACTTTTTAGATGTGTGTATAGAACAGGACATAGAAGGTTTCAGATCTAAATTGTATAGGAAAGACTGTTGGAAAAATTCTCTTTTAATGTTTGATAGTATGCATCCTAGGCATACTTATCGTAATGTAATACAAGGACAAGTGAGTAGGGTTTCTAGAGTATGCCTTTTAGATTCAGATTATGAAGCAGAAACTGATAAACTTAAGGAAAATTTCCAACATAGAGGTTACAAAAAGAATATGATAAACAAAGCTATTGAAAGAGGTAAATCCAAGCGGCCTAATGACTATAAGCCTTGGATATCACGCACCAGAGATGAAATTGGTCCAGAAATTAAGGAAGAAAGACCACAAAGAGGGCTACAGTTAATGCTTAATTATAGCAGCAACACTAGTGATATTTGCAATATAGTGAGAAAGAATTGGAACATCTTGACCAGTGACAGTAGCCTAGATGGTATTGTAGGTCCAAGACCCACTTTTAGATATAGGAGAAATAAGAACCTCAAAGATTTACTATGTAAGGAACCAACAATCAGAAACATCCAGCATGCCCTTCCACATTCATTAGGGACTAACATTTGTGGCTTATGTAAAGCATGCCCTTATATTAACAAAGAGATTGAATTTATACATCCCATCACTAATAAAGTGTTCCACTTTAAAGGTAGAGCCACATGCCGAACAGCTAACATAGTTTATCTAGCAGAGTGTTGTCAGTGCCCATGTTTTTATGTGGGCAAGACAAACAACATGTTTAAGATCAGAATCCTTCAACATCTTTCTAGCATCAGAAATAATGATGAAAGGAATGCACTTTGTAGACATGTGGCTAGGTTTCCTACACATACATTTAAATTTAGGGTTATTGCAAATGTTAGATTAAACACTAGGGGGGGAAACATTATGCTTCAAACTGAGCTAGTAGAAACAACATGGATTGTGAATCTGATGGTGAATAGGAAGCCAGGGTTGAATGAAGTAATACCAATTAAGCCTATATTAAAAAATAGGCGTGTATTTCATTGAATGTGATTGGATATTTGTTTGTATAAAAGTTTGTATTTTTAATCTTTTATTCATCTGAGGAAGGGTTATCCCGAAAGCGCTTATCCTGTTATTTTATCAATAAAGATTTTAAAACGCTGCCAGCAGTGTTCAACCTTGCTTCTTCAACATTTGTCTTCGTTTTTTGCTTTGGTTGGACTTCAGCACTTTACTGTCTATTGGACTTATTGATTTACTTCTCTTACTCTATTCCAATGTAATTTGAACAAATGAAGTGAAACTGCAAATTCACCCCAACTGTGCACCCATGTCTCTCATGCATAGAGCCAGCAAGTAAAATGTCCCAACGCTGTTTTATTTGTATGCAAAATGTAAAGGCTAAAAAAATACCATGGGAATGCAAGGCTAGGCTTCTTTAGATCCTCAGAGAACAAATAGCCTAGTAAGTACCAATGAACCTGTAAATTTACAGATAACCATTTAAGATTAATAATGCAAAAGGTCAAGGAAAAAATACATAAACATGAAAAAGCATTAGGCCACACGGAAAAAGAAGCAAAAAAGATGAATAAAGAGCAAAAAAAGAGGTTTTTGAAAGGTATAAAAAAGAAACATGGAGAAGTAGCAGAAAAAGATATCTGGTCCAGTGCAAAAATGATGCAGAGAGAAAGCCAAACTAATCAGTACAAAAGATGCAGCTTGGTGTGGTGAGAAATTTATGCAGAGAAAAAAGCAACACTAGTTTAAACCAGTACAAAAAATGCATCTTCAAAGATATTTGAAGAGAAATACAGGCAAAGATACCTAGATATGATAGAGTTCACAATATAATCAGTAAGATCACAAAGGAGGACTGTAAAAAGAAAAACGACATAAAAATTAAACAGAAATTGAAGAGACAAACCATCTGCAAAAAAGGATTTTCCACACTTCAAACAGGCAGTATCACAAAATGATGAACCAGATACAGGGGGCAACAGGTAGATCTGGATGCATCTAAAGGGGACATGCCATAAGACAATATTCTGGAGCCCTCTATAGGAGATTTGCATGGAAATCCAGTTTCAGAAGCACAGCAAGGGAAGGAGCAGGAAAAAGTGGCAACTCTGACACAGGTAAGTTTGTCACTGGATGGGCTAATGGGTCCCCATATGGAGCAGGATGCATCAGAAGAGGATATGTCAAAGGAAAATATTCTGGAACTTTCTGAAGAAGACTCCCAGGAAACAGAGAAAGGTGATGATGTGCTCTCTCCAGCATTAAATGATCTATGAGAAGACCTGCCCGATTTTACTAAAGACAGATATGTTAAGACAGATGATAAAAATTACTGAAAGTAAATACTCCCAAAATGTTAGTAAAGTAGACAGGTGAAGACAGTAATCAGGACTATTAAGAAAAATTCATTGTGATATAACAGAAACAAATAGGATCTACTACTGTGCATCTAAACTAGTAAAGGATAAAGCGCTACCACAAAAAAGAGAGAGAAACAAAAGGAAAAGAAAGGGAGCAAGTAATATTCCACCATGGAAGTATCAAAACAGAAAATTATAAAGCCAAAAAAAAAAAAAAAAAAACAGTAGTACAGAGAACAAATAAAAAAAAATGCGGCAAAAGCAACATCAAGTATCAAAACAGGCCAGGACTTATAACACTATTTCCAATAATAAACTAAAATATCAGCACAAAGAGAAAACCTTAGAAGTTATGCAGATAAATATAAAAGGACAATCACAAAATAAGCAGCTCAAGGTTTTGGGAAACAAAGCAAAATGAATAGAAGTACCACCACAAAAGAAGAAATAGATACTTTTCAGAGAACTGCTTATGAAGACTTTTCTTTTCCAAAACATTTTTATTTTGTTTTGATAAACAAATAACTATGACAAAATATAATAAAACTATAACAGAACTATTTACACTATGTACAATCATCCATGATAAACAATTGTTGTATCCATGAAAAGTTATCAATATTTGTCCAAAAAAAATTTCCAGTTTTTGCCATGCTATTTTTTATGAGTAGTGTTGTGAGTTCTGTAACAAATGGTTTGCAATTCTTTTTTACAAACAGACTTTGCTAAATTAACAAACTTCACAAACAACAGATCTCGTTTACTTTTCCAGTTAGATGTAATAATTTTACTGGCTATTGCTAAAATTGACCAAAGGACCAGTACCTGATATTTGGGTATCAGTGAGTGAAAATTTGGCAGTTATTTCACAAATGCTTTATGGTCTGATATCTAAAATCTCTCCAATATTGAATAACAGTTTTACATTCAATAAACATCTGTACCCAGTTGGGTTCTAGAGATTTGCCACATTTCCAACATTTACTTTCTTTATTCTTAGTTATGACATCAAATGTATGTGGAGTATAAAAACTCCTGTGAATAAATTTCCATGTACACAATCTACAATATAATGAAAAGAGGTATGAAGACCTTTTTGAACCAAAAATAAAAACAGAAAGAAGAAATAAAACAGTAAGAACCTCAACCACAGAGGATATGAAACGCAATGAAGTAACAGCCAGACAAACAGACAAAATTAAGAACAGTTCCTAAATTAAAAATCCTTGTCCTCAATACAGTGCCTAATGTCTGGCTAAAGGTATTAGCATCTTTACACTAAGATTTTGCAGAGTAAAAGTTACTTATATGCACACCTTGAACAATCACCAACCTTGTTAACAGGAAAAACATTTCTCCTCCTAAAGAGGGGACATACAAGCCATTCTAAGATCTATAGTCCAATAATTTTCCTTCCAACAACATGTAAATTATATATCGGAACGGATACACAGTTTATAATGATCTGAAAAGAAAAGAGTCGTAACTAAAGAACAAAAAGGGCAATAAAAATCATACAGAACAAATGATCAGCTATTGCTAAACAAAGTTATAACCGAGGGATAGGAGAAGAATCCCCAATGGTATGCATACAGATGTATACATCTACATTGATCCACTGCATTGTGGGGATTATGAAAAAGAGGGAAATAAAGGGCAAATTATTACTTCAGAAATAAAAATTCAAAGGGAAATACTCCCGTGAGATACTCTATCAGTACTTTGCTTAACTCACAGAATTTAAGACAAACCAGAAACCGCAAAGACAACCAGGATGTAAACCACCTCAGAGACACACGGTCACCCAAGAACCACAACAAGGAAGCCAGACAATACCAAATCAAACATTAAAAAATGCCTGTGAGTCGCTGTTAATTTAGTAGAGAGTAAAAAACCACCAACAATGAAAAACACAGAATTTTATTGATCCAAGTGCTTTCATCCCTTCTTGTAGACCGGGACTACAGAGATAAAACTGAAATGCACTCACATCACTTCCTTATATAACAAAAGCAATTAAGCATGATTTAAACCTTAAAAAAACAAACTACTGAGCATTCACATGTTGCATGTATGTATACGTTTACTATTTATATATTTCTTGGTTAATTTATATATATATATATATATATATATATATATATATATATATATATATGTTAATACATTCATACAATAGATTTTTAACTTTAATATTGGGAGGATAGAAATTGCCTTATTCAGTCCATTAGGACCAGTGGGATGTACTTTTTTTTGGCACACAAGTTCTTTACTTTCTAACAGAATTTTCAATGGACCTCCCCTACTGTTATGTTTCAAGACATCCAGACAAAAAACCCCCCATAAAACTAGGACCTAGATTAGTCTGTAAATATTTTCAAAGAGCATTAGTTGGATTATGTTTTTTAATGGAATAAAGATGTTCATAAATGCATTCCTTGAGTGCTCTATCAGTTTTACCTATATAATTCTTAAAAAGACTTGACACAAAGTTAAATTCATAAACAACACCTTTAAACATGCTATATATATATATATATATATATATATATATATATATATATATATATATGTGTGTGTGTGTGTAGGGACAAATTAAACACTTTCTTGGTACTAAAAGTATTACTTCTATCAGATATATTTCCTAAACGTTCAATGCAATTCTTAATGCACCAATCCTTTCAAAAAACTACACATGGTTTGACATCTACTGCTTCCATATTCATTACACCAATATCAAAGACCTTCCAGTTCTTTTTAATGATGTCCGACACTCTTTTGGTGTCTCCAGTATAAGTTAAAATTAAACTTTTATTAAATCTGTGTGTCCTGCACATAATTCTTAGGCACAGATTCTGTTGTCATATCAAAGAATGGATAAAATGTTCCATCAGTCTTTTTTCAGTAAATCACATCAAAAATATTTATAAGAAATTGTGCTGAATAACCTCGACAAATAAACATGGACCATACTTTGTCACATTCCACATGGAAAAGATCAGGGCTAAAAATCATTCCACAAAGGCTGACCAACTGTCCTTTAACTAGAGCCCTCTTCTGATGGTGTAGGTGGCAGCTGTTGTAATGAAGGTGACTGTTAGAATAGGTCTGTTTTCTGAACATATTAGAGAGAAATTTCTTGTTTAGAACATCTTTAGTTATCTGGACATCTAGATAGTCAAGAGTCCGAGTAGACTGCTCTACTGAAAACCTTAAAAAATGGATGGTGTTGTTAATATAAGAAAAAATTCCTTTAACGTTTCTTCTGTGTCCCTTCACATAATCACCAGTTCATCCAAATACGAACCATATAAACACCATATGTGCACCCAGTCTGCATGATTATGCTGGCAAAAACTGGGGCACATGTAGCTTCCACAACCACACCATTTTTTATCTGTACACGCAGCCTTCAAAAAATACAATAATAATAAAATAGCTATTCAAATCAATTATATAAGTGTTTTAAGAGCATCGACTGATTTAGGGATGAATAGGTTTGTTCCATATAAATAATCATAAAATCATGCCACTCACAGATCATGAGGGATCACAGAAAACAGGTTCTTAGTATCTGTTGTGACCATAATTAAATCATCAGTATACATGTCCTGTCAATACTTTTCAAATAACCTCATGTAAATATGCTTTTCATGTTTCAGGAATACCTGCAATTTATAGTCTACAAATTTTGCCATGTCACAGGTCTTTGACCCTTTGGCATCAACAAATGGTTGAAGTGAAGAATCCACCAGGTTTTTGTGTATCTTCAGAATGCCAAAGAGACCTGGTGTTCTGGGAAAAATCAACAGAAACAAACCTCAACTCATGCAGCATGATTTGCTCTTGCATCAACAGATCATATAACATAACATCCACATTTTTATATGCTAGGTTTAATTGACTTAAAGAAATCTCTTCGTCCTGATCCATTAACAAGAATGATTCCATTCTGAAATTATAGTCCATTCTATTCATGATAACCAAACCATCCCCTTTGCCTGGTTTCATTGATCAAATACTCTTATTTCTACATACTAATGTCAATAAATGCATGTCAGCTTGGGACAGATTGAATTGTATAGATCTACCCCTATTTCGCAATAATGAATGAATATCATGCTCACATAGTTTTTCAAATAGGGAGATAACTGGATGAAGAGAGGGACTGTATGTACTAGACTTCCTTAAGTCATGACCAAAATCTTTGTTTTGTTTGTTGTGAAACAGTGTAGGTAAATTCAACTTTCTAGTATACGTTTTCAGATCTAATATTGTAGTAAAGTCTGTTTTTAGTAGGCACAAAAGTCATACCTTTTTCAAGTAAATTTGCATGGTCAGATGTAAAATTATAATCACTAAAATTATAAATTTTAAAATCACTGTAAGAATTTATGACAATGTCAAGTATTGCCAGCTATGCCAGGAGAAGTATGGCAGTGGATGTGTAACATATGTCAATACAGCTGCTGGAATTTTGTAAAGAATTACATGTTATTTAAATATCAAATTGATTTGTACAGATGCTTGTGTTGAAAATGGATTTGTAAAGTTGTTTGTGCTAAAAATGTACCAACAGTGGGGTCCTGATTGTACTGTAACTGAATTAAACATATATATGTTAGCAGAGGATTCTGGAAGAGAAGAGGTTAAGCTAACTTTGGAAAATAGCAAGAAATTAAATTACTGGGCCTAGGCCATAAAGGGGTTACCTCACAGTTTTGAATGAGCCAGAGACGCAATGTCTGTAAAAAGCATGGTTTGTTAGTCTCTGTAGGAGAAGTAGAAGTGTGTCATTGTTTAATGACTTCCAGAAGCTGCACCAGATCTAAACAATGCTCTTGTGTGCGTTGACATGTAGGTGCTAAATCCTGGCAGTTTCTAGCAACGGGCAGGTTGCATGGGAACCAGAAGTCAGATGACCAGATGTATGCAATGTTATTCTGTACAGAAATAATGTTTTAATATTAGGTGAGACAGACGCCTTGGGGCAGCCTGTTTTCTTGGAACCTGACATAGCAGGATCCCTTACCTACTTCATCTTGCCTTGCTCTATTAAGTAAGTAGAAACAGTAATTTTCTAGATCAGTCATGAAAATATAGTGAGAATAGTTAAGTATCGTTTTTTTCTGTGACTGTGCGAATTTTTCCAGCTGTGTTATTTTTATTATTTCCTGTAATTGAAACTCTGGTGTTTACTGTAAACAGATATTTCTTATTTTCATGTTCTTTTATTAATTATTATTAAATATATTTAAACTTTTCATTGTGGCTGGTTCTTTACAGAACACTTGAACCTTTGAAAGTACTCATATCTATTGGTGACACTGTGGCCACTCCTGAAGCCTGGCTGTTTGGTCAACATTTCCATTTGTATTAATATTAATTTCACTTAGTATAATTGGGTACCCTTGCAAAAGCCTTAGGTAGCTGGCTTTGTAGTGCCTGGTGGCAGCGATAACTACCTTATAGTTTGGGCAGAAGGGGGCACCACAGGTAAATCTGTGTCAGCCCTTCACAGGTGTACGTGTATGTGTGCGTGTGGGGCTACCTGGAGAAGAGGCACGAAGCACTGGTTTGGGGGGAGAGAGACAGAGACAGAGACAGAGAGAGAGACAGAGAGAGAGACAGAGACAGAGACAGAGAGAGAGGGAGAGGGATGGAGAACTTGGCTTGGATACTTGGCTGAGGTCTGAAATCTATAGCCGTGTCAATGGGGAGTCTTACTGGGGACCTGGAGGGAGACAGGTACAGAAATCCAGACCCTGAACTGAGTGTGTTCCTTGTGTGCACTTAACAGAAAGTGTGCTTGATGCAGAGAGGTCTGCATCTGGAAATACTGAGTGTATCCATTTGTACTGCAAGTGAACATCCCTCTCCAGGGTCAGTGGTGAGGATTCAGGCTTCTTGATTACTGGCCCAGAGTGGGGACATCATGTAAATAGTAATGACTTTGTGGCTACCTATACCACCAATACTGTTTTTTTCCTCCCCTTCTTCCTGTTATAAAATGACCTGTCTTCCTGCAACCTCCTCTGAGCATACATCAAAGGATGTTTGCCCTTCCCATGATTCTAGTAGAGAATTCTCTTCAATCTCCTCAAAAGGTGGGGGGGGGGTCTAAAGGGTCTTGTTGCATGATGTGGAATTTATTCTGCTCACCTCTATCAAATTCCTCATACTAATTACTGGGCGGGGTTTGGGGTAAGCCTTACCCCTCTCAAAATCACCCAAGTCTCTATACATTTTCTTTTCTTTCTTACTTTTGACAGCAGTTACAATTTTGTCCACATTACAAAATATTTTATCATAGTCTGTCTTATGTAAAGAAAATGCTAAATCATTTTAATATTCGTGTCCAACTGATTAATCTTTCAAGTAGATCCATGTTCTTATGATTAAATTTCATAAGTAGTTCCATCAGTTCCCATCTATGCCTATCAAACAAATTAACTCAAGATGCAGTTCAGAAACCTACTCAAGTCCTGAGTATTTCCAATGTTGAAGTACCTTAGGGACTAATTTGTTTCTCACACATTCTATAAAGCAACTGTTCTCTAGCTGCAATTTATGATACTTCAAAACTTTCTCTCCATAAAATACAGCTGACTTTGTACTGTTAAACCATGGTTGTTATTCTTTCTTAAATGGCCATCAAATACAAAGCTACTATGCAGCCGCTCATCAAGATTAAAAACATTAAAAACTGTCATTACCTGATGGTTGGGATTATCCTGCATCTCTCACTTGAACCGTAATGCAATTCTCTTTACCTAAGTTAACAAATGCTGGTTGCAGCCATTAAGCTGGGTTAATATTCCAAGAAGTTGAATCACTCGTGCCTCTTGTTTGAAACCTCCTCTACTTGCTGGGTGAGTTGCTGAATCACTTGGGTTAAATTACTCATAGTTAAAATACGCTGGTGCCAGCCTCCCTGTTACTTTAGTTCAACAAAGTCATGTTACCAGTGCACCAAACACAAATGTAAGCCAGGAACCACAAAGACAACCAGGATATAAACGACCCCGAAGACACACTATTGCCCAAAAAGCATATCAAGGAAGCCAGATGACGCTAAATCAAACAAAAAAACACTCATGTGAGAAATTGTTAATTTAGACAAAACTGAAGGATACCCTGAAGCATAAAAAGCAGATTTATAAGGACTCCTGGGATTTTTTGAAAAGTCTTAGACAGACATGTATAGTGATGATTTAATTAGGGTCACAACAGATGTTAAGGACCTGTTTTCTGTGATCCCTCACGATCTGGGAGTGATAAGGTTTTATAATTATTTATGTGGTACAAACCTAAAAAACACTAAATCAGTTGATGTCCTTAAAATATTCATGGAACTGACTTTGGAGAACAATTTTTTTGAAGGCTTGTTTTGTAGAGAAAAAACTGGTGTGGCTATGTGAGCCATATGTGCCTCAGTTTTTGTCAACACAGTCATGGCACTCTGGGAGCATTTATTTGTATTTAATTCCAGTTATGAAAAAGCTTGGTGTTTACATGGTCTGTATTTGGATGACGTAGTGATTATGTGGAGGGACACGGAAGAAAGGTTAACGGAATTTTTTTCCTTCAAATCAACTCCAGCCATTTTTTAAGATTCTCAACAGAACAGTCTACTACAACTCTTGACTATCTAGATGTGCAGATAATTAAAGATGTTATAAACAAGAAACTTGTCTCAAATATATTAAGAAAACCAACCTATTCTAACAGTCTCCTTCATTACAAGAACTGATACCTACATCACCAGGATGCTCTAGTTATAGGACAACTGGTCATACTTTGTCATATGAACTCTAGTCCTGATCTTTTCCATGAGGAATGTGACAAATTATGGTCCATGTTTACTTGAGGTTATCCAGCACAATTTCTTGTCAAAGAGTCCATGCCCAAGAATGATATGCAAGACACAAGATTTAATAAAAGTTTAAGTCCAACTTATAATGGAGACAGCGAAAGAAGACATGATTTGAAAGAAATGGAATGTCTTTGACATTGCTTTAATACATATGGAAGCAATAGGTGCTAAACCATGTATAGTTTTTAGAAAGGTTTGGTGCAATTAAGAATTACATTGAACATTTAGGAATACGTCTGACAGAAGTAAAGCTTTTAGTACCAAGAAAGTAGGCACATATAAAAATGTGGGATGTGTTTATTTTGTCCCTTTATATATGAGAGAGCAAGGGTCTCTGTTAAAAATATGGGTCCCATCAAGTCAAACTTTTTCGTGAATTGTATGTCTAAAGGTGTGATTTATTTTGCTTTGTGTGAAGTATGTTTAAGTATTATGTAGGTGAAAATGGAAAGAGCACTCAAGGAACATACTTATGAACATCTTTATGCCATTAAAGAACATAAATTCAACTAATGCTCTTTGAAAACATTTACAGACCAATCTAGGTCATAGTTTTAAGTTTCTTGGTCTGGATGTCTTAGATTCATAGGTAGGTACTAGGCTATCTGCCCGAAGGCATTTATAAGCCCAGCTGGAATGTGTTGGCTTTCGCTGCCCCCTTAGATTAGTTCCCTGTACCTCTGTCCAGCAGAGCCACTGAAGTGATTCCTGGGGTAAACTTTATGTTTCCCATCCACTCATCAAGGTTTCTCTTGAAGAGAGTTAGCGAGGAGCTCTGCCTAATGCAAACTGGAATCTTGTTCCAGAGCATGGGAAGTCTCTGGGACAGGAATCTATCCCTCCAGCATGTCCTATTTATTGTTGTGGTGAGGTTTAGATCCCTGGAGCGTTTGGCTTGAGGGGATATGGTTTTCTTTAGGTGGAGCATGTCCATCAATTCTGGGTTGGACATGACCTTGTACGTCAGGCAGAGATCACCTCTGAGTAGGCGGTATGAAGCAGAGTACAGCTGGAGTTTCTTCAGTCGAGCTGCATAAGGCATCTGCTTGAGGCCAGTGATCGTCTTGCTGAGGTACTTCTGTGGTCTTTCCAGTTGTTGCAGGTGTCTTTTAAGGTACATCCCAAATGGGGCATTGTACTAAGATGGGTCTGATGAGTGATGCGTAGAGGGGCATAATGACATCTTTCGATCTGGATGCAAATGCAAACTCTTTTGTGATTAGGTGGGCCACATAGAAGGATTTTCTAACCACTTTGGCAATGTGATTATCAAAAGAAAGGTTACTATCTACTTGGGTCCCCAGATCCCTTATTACATCTTACGTATTTAAGGGGCTACCACCTATGTGATAGTTTGTGGGTACTTTGTTTTTTCCAAAGGGGAGGACTATGCACTTTTTGTCATTTAGCTTGAGGCCATGGTTTTGACACCAGGTAATCTTCTCAATGAGATCGTTTTGGAGGATGTTTGTGTCAGCCGGAGAGTCAATTATAACCCCTAGTTTGCAGTCATCTGCAAACTTGGTCAGCCATAGTCCACCTGTGCTTGCCTGTACCTCTGAGAAGTATATGCCAAACGGGAGGGGTTCTAGGACTGAGCCCTGGGGAACGCCACTTGTAACTGGTTTAGAGTCAGACCTAGCTCCCGCAACTCTTACTATGTGGGTTCTGTCTGTAAGCCAGATGGAAACTCATCTCATGACGTAGGGGCTTATGTTCAGGCTGGTGGGCTTGTCTATAATACCTCCGTGGGGAATGGTGTTGAAGGCCTTTGTGAGGTCTAGGTAGGCTGTGTGGACCACCTTTCCCTCGTCTATAGCCTTGGTAACTGTCTCAAAGAAGTCCATCAGGTTTAGGAGGCATGATCTGCCCTTAAAGCCGAACTGGGTAGGGTCCAGTGTTTGGAGGTTTCTTACGTCTCTGTTAATGAGATCCATGATAATGTGCTCCATAGCTTTGCAGATCAAGCTAGTCAGGCTTATAGGGCGATAGGTGGAGTCACAACGGACTCCAGGAACTTTGTGGAGCGGAATAACTGTTGCTGTGCGCCACTCTGTGGGCACGTAGCCTGCGGAGAGGCAGAGTTTAAACAGTGTGTTTAGGTGAGGGGTTAAGTTCATCTTTGAGCTCGTGTAGGACACAGCCTGGGACGCCATCTGGTCCCACTGATGCTGTGTTTTTGGCTTTGGAGAGGGCTGTTTTAACCAGAGTGTCTGTGATTTCAGGGGCACTACATTCTTCTGGTATAGTTATGGGCCCTTTTGGGGATGAGAGGGGGGGTGAAGTTTGCACTGAACCTGTCTGCCAGGATGTTGACTATATCGGTCGGTTCAGTGTATTTTGTGCCATTCTGCACAAACTCTGAGCAGATCTGAGAATTGACACTTAGATTCTTGACATAGCTAAAGAATGCCTTGTGGTTATCTTTGGAGTCCATGGCTATTTTTCTTTCGAAGCTAGCCTTGGATAATTTTATGAGGGAACGTAGTTTCTTGCTGATACTGATCAGGGATGTCTTCCCTTCTTTTGATTTTACTCTTTTCTGTACTAGTTTCCTCCTCCTTCTATTGTATAACTTGTTTATGGCAGGGGTCCACCAGAATGGTTTCCTTTTCTTGGAGGAGTGAGTCTTGTTTTGTTTTGGATAGCACAATCTATGCATTCTTGTAGGTGCCCACAGAGTGCATTAGTAAAGGATTTTTGCAGCTTGGACAGCGTTATCCTTTAGCATGGGGGCTTCGAAACTTCCCACCTTGGTCTTAAGTAATGTGAAGTTTGCTTTTGAAAAGTTTTTCACAGTGGTTTCTTTGACCGGGGGTGGTGGCGGAATGTGGATATCCAGAGTGATTAGTTTATGGTCAGATCTAACCAGCGAGGGGTTGACCTCTGGTGTGGAACACCGGTCGCCCATGTTGGTGATGACCAGGTCCAATATGTTGTCACCTCTGGTAGGGGTGCTGACCAGTTGATCTAGGGCGTTTTGAGTTTATAAATTCTAGGAAATGTTGGGCAAGGGAGTTTGTACTTGAGTAGTTCTCCCAGTTAATGTTTGGGTAATTGAAATCACCCAATATCAGGGTGTTTGGTAGGACCTTTATGTTTCCCAGTGTTTCCTGGAATGTGGAGTGGGGGTCCAGGGACATGGTGGGTGCTCTGTAGCAAGCTATAATTTGAATAGCAGTTTTGCCTGTTGTTAGTTGCACGTGGATGATCTCTGAAGCATCGTGCTGTGCTACTAACCTAGAGGTGTGGGTATCCTTCATGAATATGGATACTCCCCCCGCCTTTTGTATTTTGGTAAGGGTTGTGTGGCCGAAATGTATGGTATGAGTTGTAGCCAAGTAGTGACAGGGTGCCGTAAACCATGTTTCTGTTACTGCACATATATCGATTTTCTCCATACTGAGGAGTGCCTCGAGTGCATGCATTTTGAGGTTTAGACTTCTGGCACTGAGTAGCATTACCCTCAGATTCTTGTTACTTGTGCTATTTACGGCGGTGGGTTTGTCTTTTGAGCCTTGCCTAAAAAGGCACTATGGGGGTGGCAAGAGCCTTGGCCAGTATTCGAAAGCCTAA
This sequence comes from Protopterus annectens, assembly GCF_019279795.1. Classification (NCBI taxonomy): domain Eukaryota; kingdom Metazoa; phylum Chordata; order Ceratodontiformes; family Protopteridae; genus Protopterus; species Protopterus annectens. The sequence continues at coordinate 583,340,066 of NC_056748.1, read as the reverse complement.
GGGTGACAGGTGCAAGCCGTCTCTAGCGAAGAAGCGCAGCTATCCGAGCAGGTCATCCCAGGCTGACAAACAGTGGATCCCCTTTGAATCACACCAGAAGCTTAGCCAATTGTTGAAACTGATTATTTTTTCTCTATACTGTGGTATCATTCTTGGTGAGGGCAGGATGCTAGTCAGGGTCAAACCGTCCTGGGCTACGTGATCAGACAGCTCCTCCATGTCTCTTTTCATGTAGTCCAGGGAGGTACGGCTCAGGTCATTCACACCAACATGGACAATGACAGAGTCATATTTGTACTTGTTTTGGAGTGACATGAGTGCTTGTGTTATGTGGTGGATCCTAGCACCCGACAGGCAGATAACAGTAACCTTCTCCTTGTTCAGCCTAGTGAGTGGGACGTCAGTGTGCCCGACTATAGAGTCACCTATTACTAGTGTGTTGGATATGTTATTTTGCCTTAAGGGCTGCGATTGTGTGGCACACTGGTTTTGTGAAGTATGTGCTTCATGGTTTGTGTTGGGGGGGGGTGGAGATTGCTTGGATGTCTGCTTTGGAGGTCTCTGTTGCTTTTGCAGATTTTTATTTAGAGCCTCCGAGTACGTTTTTGCGTATTTATGTGTGCTTTTTGCCAGTGCTGGTTTCATAGGTCCATGTGAGACTGGTGGTGTGATGCAAGTAATTCCCTTCTCCTCTTGACTGCCTGGTCCAGTCTTGGGTTGAGAGAGCTTAGCCTCCAGTTTGGCTGTATAATTGCATCTCTCGCATGTATTAGTGTTTGTTGGAAGGAGGAGAGGGTTGTCTGTGTACATGAGGCAATTGTAACATTGCTTCAAAATGCCCAGATTAACCAGTTGGACTGGGGAGTACACCTGAAACTGCCCTTTGGACATGCCTGGATAGGTACAATGAACTGTTTTACTGTTTGGCTGGTAAGGTCGAATACAGAGCCTTGTCCTTCTCTACAGTATAGGAGAGTCTAGTGCCAAGGTTTATTAGTGCTTGCTATGAGTTTTGAGCAAGTGCCAGGATGGGAAGTGAACGGTTTGAGTGCTTAAGTTGAAAGTTTGTCTAGTTCCAAAAGAAAAATTGAAGAGTAGACTTTTGGAGCCAGGAATAGTTATACCCTAGCTAACCGGTGCTGCCCGAAGCGCAAAATCTTGCAAATGCAGGTTTTATAGCAGGGAAACGAAAGAGATAGAAATTAGTCCAAAACGGCCAATAAACTACTACTTTCCGGGCTGAAACCACTCCACCAGGGGCAGATAGGCTGCTCAAAGCTCCCTCTCTTACAGTGACCAGAGAAACTTCCTTCTATTCAAGTAAGGTATAGGCAAACACAGAAACTTGTAACACAGTCCTGAATTCAGCACTAACCTGAAAACTGGACTATACTAGCTTAGAAAGACGGGAAAATTAAGTATTTTTTTTATTTTGTTTTTTTCAGAAAATAAAGCAGATACAATAAAAAAAACACTTTAAATGCACAGAAATTGCTGTCACACTTGAGTGTGTAGCCTACAACAGTTAAACAGGTAATTTAAACACAAAAACAACTTTGTTAAAGTGCAGGCAGTAAAATAAGTACAATATGTACCTGAAACAAGCTTTTTAAAGTCACAGAAACTCTGGAAAATCAGCGTTTTAGGCGGAACTAGCTAAAGGCAGCAAGAAAATGCAGAAAAATTGTCACTCCAAAGTCTCTCTTTTGTCTCTCTGCTGCTGTAGAACTCTGCAGGTCACCAGGCAGGAGCTTGCTGAGCTGTATAATGTCTTGAAACATAATATAGGAGGTCCATGGGAAATTCTGTTAGAAACTAAGTAACATGAGTGGCAGATAAAAGTACATGCCACTGGTCCTATTGGACTGAATAAGGAAATTTTCATCCTGCCAATATTAAAGTTAAAATCTGTCAAAGTTTAATGAATTGTATGAATGTATTTATATGTTTTTAGTATTTATATATTTGCCTATACACAACATGCAACATGTCAATGCTCAACATTTTTTTCTTATTCAATGAATTGCTGCATACAATGTCTAGGTGGCTGTTCCTTTAAGATTTAAATCATGCCCAATTGCTTTTGTTATATAAGGAAGTGAAAGTGATGTTGGCGTATTTGGTTTTATCTCTGATAAAGTCCAGGTCAAACAAAAAGGGACGAAAGCACTTTAATAAAATTCACTTTATTTTTCATCTTGGGGTGAGTTTTTTTTTTTTTTTTTTTTTTTTTAAACAGGCTGTTGTCTTTCGGCTTTTCCAGGTTAGGGGTCGCCACAGCAGAACGCCGGTCCACTAATGATTGGCAGTAGATTTTCAGGGTGCCGAGTTGCCAGCTCGACGCCCAACCTTCAACGAAGGCACACCCATTCACGCATGTCTTTCGGAATGCCACTCGACCCACGGGGAGGACATGCAGACTCCACACAGAAGGCACTCCACACACACTAGCTGAGAATTGAACGGGAGAACCTCTTGCTGTCAAGTCAACAATGCTACCGCTGCACCACAGCGGAATTTACTAAACAGGAATTTTTTTATGTTTGATTTGGTATCGCCTGGCTTCCTTGTTGTGCTTTTTGGATGACAGTGCACCTTCGAGGTAGTTTACGTCCTACATAGCATCTACTTTTAGTGGATAATTTCAAATAGTATAGTTCATCAAATGAAAATCTAAAAACACAACTACAAATGGTTAAAACTTTCTCAGATGATACGTGAATGACAACATTTAGTCTTGATAACTGTGAAAAAACATTCAGAAAAGGAAAGCTGCACCACAAAGAAAGTATCAATCAGGAACGGTAATAGAATATAAAGGAACTTGAGCAGTAGGGAATGCATAAATATTTGGGAAAAGATGAAGGGTTGTCAAAAAAACATGAACAAGTGACAGCAAAGCTTAGTAAGGAATACTTCAGAAGACTAAAATGAATATTGAAAACTGCCTTGACATCTTTCTGTCGTAACTTACTGCTTTGGTGTGACTGACAAACCCCAACCAGAAGTTAATAGGTTGTAAAAGAAAAGAAAAATGCTCCATGTTTATGAAATGATACATAAAAACCAGTACATACCAAGATTACATAACCCTTGGCTGGAAGAAAGTAGAGGCCTTCTCAAAATAGACTAAATGTATAAAAGGTCTTTAATTGTGGGACTGCATACATATTTGCTGACCTCATCATATTACAACATAAAGCTCTAAAAGCATGAAGAAAAGTCATCCAAGAGGACATCACTGCTTAGCTTAGCAGAGGTATTTCTGAAGTGTGTGGATGGAATTCAAGCCAGAAGTAGACACGAATCAAACAACTGAAAGTGCCAAAATAAAAGAAATAAATAATAAAAGAAAGAATACAAAGGAAAGAAAATTGGACAGTCTTCAAATACACTGGTAAGTATACGCAACGTCTAAAACAACATAACGCTGACCAACATTTGAGGCACGAATGACAATGGAGAGGTGAATTTAAACTAAAAGATGAAAGGCTAATAATGGTGTCCCAAGACAGTGGGTTACATACAAACTGGTTTACAAAAAGTCTATAGAACAAGTGGGAGACAAAGACAAATACAGGTTCTGTTTAACAGGAAACAATTGTGCTTCTCATTGCTGTGTATGATAACCTCATTGCGGAGAGTCTGTATACTGAAATACACAATAATGCAGAAAGACAGTTGGCCTTGAAGAGTGTGCAAACAATACAGAAGTAGCTGGGAAACACTGGAAACATAAAATGCAAAGCTTTATCAGCAAATAAGAGGTTCAGTTCACATAGGATTAACAGCTTTAAAAAACAGATTTAGTAGTCAAAGAAAAAAATACAAAAGTAGGACTAATTGTTGAAATCGAGTGTAGCAATTATAGTGCGTAACATACTGAAAGAGTCATAAAATACTAGGATTTGCAATCAGAAAGGAGAGCACTGTACAAGAAAGATACCCAGACAGTTCCAATAGTTGTAGGAGCAACAGGACTAATAATAAAGAATTTACAATCATTCTTAAAATATACTGCCAATACAAGTAATAGCATATGAACTGCACAAAGAGACAATCTTGTGTTTACTGCAGGCATCTGCCTCAACCTGGAAACATCAAAAAACCTGGACAAAGGTCCATGAAAAGTAGGTACAACCGGCCAAAAAAAGGCACAATGATTAACATAACATTTGCATACCTAATTACATAACCCCACCTGCTACAATGGAATTGTGGAATACCATCAACATTTATTTTCTGGACAGTAAGTTATGAGCGTCTAATTTCTGGCATAACCATCTGTCCATATGTTATGCAGACTACTTGTACAACATATTAACACCAGAGACCTTCGTTAACTACATTAGCACAAAATATAAAACTTACAGGCAAGACCTTCTCATGGAAAACCAGGACACAAGAACCAGTCACAAATAGATGCAACTCTAGTGGGCATCAAATTCAAACTGGATAGGCCCACCACACACTACATTTCCTTAAACAAGTTAAAGTGCAAGTTCAGCTGGGCTTAAGATTTTCGAAGCTGTGAGCAAGGGACTCAAAAACTTGCATACTGCTGTATGTCATGCAGACTGCACTGCTTGCACACCATATTCTCACCTAAGACCTTCGCTAACTACATTAGCACAAAACTTAAGAGAGAAAGAAGAAATCAAATAAAACTTACAAGTAAGACATCCTCAAGGAAAGCCAGGATAACAGAACCAGTCACAAAGTGCAGCTCTAATACAACAATAAGAGTCAAAGACAGCACTTGACACCATTGAATCAGAGTGAAACAATACGAGGACAGCTGAATACGGAAGACTACCTCTCAGACGTACAGACACCAGAACAGATGCCAATAAGAAATGCATGCAGACTCTATATTATACTCCTCTACAACTGTTGCTAACATCCAAAGTGAAAAAAAAGAGAGTCCCAGAATTAACACTGCCTCTCAAAATGGCAAACTACCTAGTGGGAAAAATGAAGATGCCCCTCGTGATAGCAACCTGAATATGTGCAAGTCAGAACTCAGAACAGAAACTTGATTTTGAACAAAAGGAGCTTGAGGGCATACTGACATTTGTAAGCGGACTGAGGAGCTCCAAGATGTTAAAATGACATGAGAGGAAAATGTGTGCTGTTCTTCAAACAGATCAGGTCACGAGATCACATGCTGGTCTGCAAATAATTATAAGACTAACGTATCTAGTTAGTAGTTTTAAGGAGTGCTTTCTCTTTTAAATAGCTGCTATGCCAGTGGCCTTTTAGTGTGTGGTAGTGGGCTATGCAGAGTCATTTAAAAATGAGAAGTGATAGAATTTAGCAAAGTAGCAGTTTCAGCATCCTCCAATCAATGTAACGTTCTATAGTTTTGAAAACTGTTGAGCTTTTCGGGTGACTGGAGCTCATTGGATACTGCGGGTTACTGGAGCTCACTGGATGCAGCAGGCACTATCGTAGCCTACTTGCATGAAACTTAAAGGGAAACTGACATGGTGGCCTGAAATGGATTAGTAATACGTGCTGGAGGTCTTAAGGGAGGTGAAGCAGCTTGACAAGTACAACGGTATGGGTGTGTTGATTATTTTCTTTACTTGACTACTGAATGTTTGTATACATTTTCTGCAAGTAATCTGATCGTTTAGCAATATCCCCTTTGTTGCCTGAATAGGATTCCTTTCCTAGTAATATGTTCTGTGCAATATACATGTATACTTTGGCTGTTTTCCGTATTTTCAAAAAGACGCTTAACAAAACAGGAATGGCATCTGACATTGTTTTGTTTTTTTTTATCCAATTTAATTGGACATTTTCTGATTCAGTTCCTACTTGCAACTCCCTCCTCCATGTTGTTGTTCCTCCAAAGTTGCAACTCTGCAAAGCATGTGTGCAAAATAATGTAGTCCATCTCATCAGTTCAGTAAATTATAGTAAGCCATTGATTTACAGTATGCTGGAATATGCATCTTTAGTTTTAATTGCTGAATAAATGTGGAGCTTTATGTAAACTGATAAAACCGTTTTCCCCTTGTCGTTTTTTAAGAATTTCATTGCCAGTTAGTATATGTATAGAGATATTCATTTAATGTTGACATTGTAAGAAGAATGGGGGATGCAATAAGGACTACTTTTTGGTTTTGCTGCTTAGCACATGCCTGTGGATGAGTCGTTCCCAATCTTTTCAGCTGTCCAAAGCAGGCTTTCAAATTTGATGCTTGGTACCAATAAGCAAGTCTAATGATATAACATTCTCTGCCATTTTTTGCTGACGGTTGCTTAAATGCTGCTTACTTGTTAATTTCAAAACTATATTCCCTTTTCATTTAGCACAATTAGCTGTTGTCCTTGAGAATACTATCCGGTAGTGACTATGCTGTTTTGTATCTTCTTGCCACTGTTTTGAGCTTTTTGTTTAGTTTAGATTAGATTAATGACAATTTAATTCTAGCAAAGGAAATTCTAACAATATGTTGACGTGATTGTGTATGTATGTTTTAGTAAATCACTTTGTACTCGGTTCTGTTGCGGGTCTGGAGGTTAGTGACAGGCAGTCAGGGTACAGATGCTGGAGATGCACAATGAAAAAAATTGTGATTTAAGGGACCACTTGGGAATTCGTGGCACCCCATTATTTTAGCCTCAAAAATCGGGAAATTCCAAGGAATTTGGTGTGGTTGAGAGGTATGACTGCAGGCGCTGAGAACAGTACTCTTGGCTAACATAAAAGTTTGAAGCAATACTGATTTCATGAACTTTAAATTATACCCAGACTTAGGATTGGGGTCCATTATTGTCAAAGTATGTAAAACGTAAGCATTTGGAGAAATTAAACCAAGGTAGGGAAGAAGAAAAAAAAAAGGCAAGGGCAACAATTAATAAATAATCAAAACTGGATTTTGACGGATCAAAGAACATTACTGTAAGAAAAAAGGATGAGAAAGACTGAAGATGACAACATTTATCATGCTGTGGAAGTACAAAGACAGATAAGGAGGACTGGATGCTCGCAAACGTAGCTTATGAAAAGTGACATTAGACTAATGGTGATGAAAACTACTATTCTGCAACAATAAAAGAGCAGAAATTACTTAATTGGAGGCAAAACATTCTTCAGATCCAGTCAGAAAAAAAATGTACTAATAATTGGAGATTCAATTATTAAAGAAATTGATACTTAAAATTGCAGGAAGGATAAGAACACTGAACAGTATTAGTTTGTCAACAGCAAAAATACTAGATATGATTGAGGCATTACAATGCCTTAATATAAGGCAGTACTGAGCAGTTTTTATTCACAATGGTTCAAAAAATCTTATCCTTATGGTACTCACTGGCTCTTAGTAGGGAACTTACAGCCATCTTAAAGGACATGGCTTATGCAGGTGTTACTAAGTATTTCTCAGAAATCACGTAAAATAAGTAGAGGCTGGACAGCACAAAAGATTTTCTGGCTAAATACCTACATAAAAAAGGCCCATTTTAAAAATGTGGGAATGTGTAGAACATCCAAGCATAATTCTGATAACACATGCATTTAGACATAATGAAGCCAACTTGGCAAGACAGAGGAAGCTAATTTTTTGCAGAAGGTATATTACAACATTTGGCTATTACACCAGTTCAGAAATTAAACAGTTCAACCTGTAAATGGTTCATCTCCCAGGACCCTGCTTGTAAATGTTTCATTTCCCAAACCCCTGCTTACACTTTTCAAGGGTATTGGAACTTGTCAGAGATTTGGAATGCATGGCTAGGCTTAAAAAAGGCCCTTGTGGTCATTAATCTAATAAAAGCCTATGAAAAAGACCCATTTCATATTTGATTACAACGCCCATATTGTAGATTTGTGCAATTTTGGCAATAAGGACAACAATGGAACAGTTTACAATAGCTGGAATGTACAGATTATCAAAGAGAAGTGTTGGTGACCTACAAGCATTCATTTATTGCATGAAATACAGGAGGGAAAATCATAACAGATGGGGACTTTATTTACCAGAAAAGTACAGTTTTGTACCTACCATAAATGTAGATGTTCGAGGATCCACATTGCTGCAGTCCTAACCATTGGGTAGTCCGCTGTCCCAGTCGGCCCGAATACCAAAGTATATGGCTGACGTCGGTCAAGGCGCATTAGTCTGACGTCAGGACGTCAGGGTACTAATGCGCATGACCGACGTCATATCCTCAGTCTTTTCTTGCCCCAGATGTCAGAAGACCCTAAAAAGACAAGGCCAAAACCAAAAACACCAAACACTCCTGCACCAAAAATATGTACAATATATACAAAATTACAAGAGTATAACCTCACCCACACAACCACCCCTAAACACAGAGGGAAGGAGGAGGTAAATTGGACTGCAGCAATGTGGATCCTCGAACATCTACATTTATGGTAGGTACATAACTGTACTATGTTCTTCATTCCACATTGCTGCAGTCCTAACCATTGGGTAGAATCCCAAAGCAGAGGTAAGGGAGGCTGGCAAATCATAAGGAAGCAGGAGCTGTCAACATGCCTTGCAAAATAGCTGTGGCAAAACCAGCCCTAGATTTAGAATAGAGAGGAAGGTGGTAATGCTTAGAGAAAGTATGCACTGAACTCCAAGTAGCTGCCTCCAAAATATCCTTAGTTGCCACCCCCCTTAGAAATGCTGTTGAAGTGGCAGTAGCCCTAGTGGAATGAGGCCTAATCCCAGCTGGAATCTCCTTGCCATGATGGGAATAACAAAATGCAATGCAAAACCCAATCCACTTAGAAATAGTTTGTTTTGACACAGGCTTGCCCTGAGAACTCAAAGCAAAAGAAACAAACAACTGCTGAGACTGCCTAAAATCCTTAGTCCTGCTTAAATAATAACGCAACTGCCTGTGTACATCTAAAGTGTGCAAAATCTTTTCCCCTTATTTTGGGGATCTGCATAGAAAGTAGGCAAATGAATAGTTTGGTTTAAAGCCACACTAGAAACCACCTTAGGCATAAAAGAAGGATTAGTACGTAATGATACCCTATCCTTATGGAAAATCAAAAGGCTCTACCGCCATAAGGGCCTGCAATTCAGAAACCCTTCTTGCAGAAGTAATGGCCAACAAAAAGCAGTCTTCCATGACAAGTATTTCAATTCAGCAGTAGCCGCAGGCTCAAAAGGTTGTAGAGTAAGTTTCTCCAACACAAAATTGAGATCCCAAGCAGGAGTAGGAGCTCTACGTGGGGTCTTATATTCTTTGCCCTCTAAGAAATTGCTTGAACAAAGGATGCGAAAACAATGGTGGGTCACAATCATAGTGAGCTGAAATTGCTGCAGCATGAATCTTAATGGAAGAGAAAGACAAACCTTTGTCCAATAACTCAGTAAGATATTGAAGAGCCACACTCAAATTAGGCTCAGAAATCTCCAAATTCTTTGCTGCACTCCAAAATAAAAATCTCTTCCATTTTTCTGCGTACACTTTCCTTGTACTAGGTCTTCTGGCTTCCATAATCACATTTAAAACTTGTTGAGGAAGTTGAGACCTGCTGTGTTTCAAAACAGAATATGCCAGGCTGTTAGATGAAGAGAGTGAAGCTTGACATTGAGTAGATGACCGTCCCTCTGAGACAATAGGTGTGGAATCAAAGGTAAAGGCCATGGAGGCTTCCTTACCAGACTCCTCAATAATGGGTACCAGTGTTGCCGAGGCCAATCTGGAGCTATTAAAATCATCCTTGGCTTGTCTTGTCTGACCTTTAGGAGCACCTTTGGGAGAAGGGGCAGAGGTGGAAAGGCATACACATGAAGATTTTTCCAACTGAAAGAAAGAGCATCCACTTTCCAAGCTGTGTGATGAAACCTCTGTGTGCAAAACTTTGGCAGCTGGTGGTTTAGTGGAGAAGCGAACAGATCTATGTCTGGAGTTCCCCATGACACTGTCAATTTCTGAAATACATGAAGATCCAGTTTCCACTGTGGGGATCCATGATTTGTCTGCTTAACACATCTGCTAAGGAGTTCTGTGCTCCGCAGAAACCTTGCCTGAAGAGTTAGTTGCAAGCTGAGCGCAGTCTCCCATAAAAGCATTGCTTGCCTGCACAACGGGTAAGAATGTGTTCCCCCTTGTTTGTTGATGTACCACATGACAGTTGTGTTGTCTGTTAGAATCAACACCTGCCCTGGAAGAAGTAACTCCTTGAAAGCCATTAATGCAAACTGGACTGCTAACATCTCCTTCATGTTGATATGTAGATGCTGTAGTCTGGCAGGCCACTTGTCTTGTATCCACTTTCCATTTAGATGAGCTCCCCAAGCAATGTCTGAGGCATCTGTCGTTAGAATCTGACTCGCCTCTGGCCGGGTCACAGAGAGTCCCTTGTTTAGGTGACATTCCTGAGCCCACCACAAAAATTCCTGTTGAATGCAAGGTATTATTTGAATGACAGTGTCCAAATCCTGGCAGTGCTGTGTCCATACATTTTTGAGATACCATTGCAGCTTCCTCATATGCAGTTTGGCATTGGGAAGCACCAGAATACAAGATGCCATGAACCCTAAGGCTTGAAGGACTGTCCTTGCAGTCAGCCCGGACTGAAGAGATAGTTGATGGAAGTAAATGGAAAGATTCTTTTGTTTGTCCGGGGTTAAAAGGCCATCTGGGCTGCTGTATTCAGTCTCACACCCAGAAAGCACATGTCTTGAGAGGGTACTAGACTGGACTTTATTTCGCTCACAGAATACCCTAGGCATCTTAGCACTGCTATCACATATTCCAAATGCTGTAAAGGTCTTCCTTTTCTTGAGCCAGAATCAGGCAGTCGCCCAAGTAAGGATAGATTTGAATTCCTTTTAGCCTGAAGTAAGCTATCACTGGAGCCAGAACCTTTGTGAATACTCTGGGCGCAGTAGATAAGCCAAAGGGCAATGCAGAGAACTGATAATGGGAATTTCCAGCTCGAAGACGCAGATACTTCCTGCAACTTAGTCTGATAGGCACATGAAGGTAAGCTTCCTTGAGATCTAAAGTTACCATCCAGTGATCTTTGCCCAGCAGAGGTAAAAGCTGTTGTAACGTCAACATTTTGAACTTGGGAATGTCCAGATAAGTGTTGAGGATAGATAAATCCAAAATTGGTCTCCACGTGTTCCCCTTCTTTGGTACTAGGAACAGGCGAGAATAAAATCCTAGGCCCCTTTCTGGCACAGGAACTGGCTGAATGGCCTCTATTTGGAGTAACAGAGAAATTTGCTTGTGAGCCTCTTTTTGTTGTAGAGGAGGAATGTCTGGCATGCCTTTGAAAGGAGGCAAGGTATGGAAGTAAAACCTGTAACCGTGGTGAATGATATCCAAAACCCATCTGTCTTGGGTAATTAAATCCCAATTTTCTTTGAAAAGAGCCAGCCTTCCTCCCAAAGGTGCTGCCAGACGAGAATGTACTGGCAGCTGAAAAGGTAGGTCATTGGGTCTGTTTACGAAAGGACTGACCCCTGCCCTCACCAGAAGTCTGAGCAGGTGAACTCCCTGTTCTAGGCCTAAAAGAACCTTGAGCTCTGCCCCTACCACGCCTAGACCTACCCCTAGACTGGGAATCATAAGCAGGATATGTCCATCCCTTAGTAGGCCAATTTCTACTAAACTTCGGAGGCTGCACCTGCAAAAAATCTTTAACAGTTTGCATAGACTTAGCCTTGTCCTCCATTTTCTTTAAAACTGCTTCCACAGGTGAACCAAACAACACGTCAGACTGTAAAGGAGCATCCAAAATCCTTGTCTTAACATGCTCAGCTAAATTCTGATCCCTCAACCAGGCGTGCCTCGAAGAACAGAACCAGTGGCAGCCACCCTCGAGGAGGCCTGCACAGCATCAAAACCACATTGCAAGGAATGCTTACCCACCTGTTCAGACACATGAACTAAATCCTGCAACTCTTTACACTCAATACCTTCTGCCAGAGCATCCACCTTAGACTTCAATTGTGAAAGGAGATAATTTTGATATTTTAACATGTGAAACTGGCAATTCAACGCCCTCATGGCTAAAGTGGAAGAAGTATACACTTTCTTTCCCCATCTATCCAAAGCCCTTGCCTCTTTATCAGGAGGAACAGGATTTTTAACAACAGAAGCCTTAACACCTTTAGGCCCCTGAGAGACAGTTTCCGGGTCTGCCCTAGGAAAAGATACTTATGAGCTTCAGGCACCCTATAGTACCTATCCGGTTTAACTGGGGCAGGAGGCAAAGAATCAGGGTTCAGGGAAGCCTCTGCAAAAACATCTTCCACCACATTCAGAACAGGAGGTATAGCTAAAGGCCTATGTTGGGGTAAAAACAAGAATTCCCTAAGCCTCTTCCTGGAATCAGAGAAATCTTGACCTTCCCATTTAAAATGCTCCCTCATGGAATGCAGAGTCTCTGAAAATGAAAAATCCTCAGGAGGAGAAGCTGAAGGAGTAGAATCATCCACATCAGAATCAGAATAAGGAGGATACTCCTGCAAGTCTTCAGCCAAGACTCAGAAGCCTCCGAACACTGCTCAAAACTCTCAAACTCAGGTTCCACCCTAGGCCTCTTATCAGGAGGGGGCATAGAACCTCTAATCATAGTAATCAAATCCTCTGCCATTTTAAGCATATGTTTCTTAGGCAAAGATCCTGAAGAACTAGGAGAAACCCCACTGAAGTTAAACCTGGCCTGCCTCTCAAAGAAGCCTTGGAAACAGAAGGGAGGCTCTAACCACCTTAGGAAGAGAGGGAAGAACAGCCACCTGAGAAGCCCCTTCAGCCTGGCCTACCTCCTGAGAGGACACATCCTGTAACAGTAAAGTCTCTCCCTGAGACTCCAAAGAAACTCCTGGCAAAACCTCCGGCTCCACTGAGTCTTCTAAAGAACCCACGTGCGGGACTGTCGGTTCTTCCACTCTAGGCTTTGCTGCTTTGTCCTTGCGCTTTTTGGACGAAGCGGGCGTCTGAGCATCCGACGGCATTTTATAATTACAACGCTTCCCAAAAACTAACCTGGCACAGTCTAACCTTCTCTTAATAGTGCGTTTGTTAAATCTAGCACAAGAGCGGCATCCAACAACGTCGTGCTCAGGCCCTAAGCAAGGTATACACAAGGTATGGTAATCCCTATGAGCTATCTGTTTCCCACAAGAAATACAGTTATTCACTTTTTCTGACATCCGTTAAATACTGAGGCAAGAAAAACAAAATATTCCCAACGGGTACTTAGCCAACTTTGATTCGGTCTGAAACTCCGACTTCAGAAAATTTCAGAACGCCAACCTGCACTCGCAAAACTGCTTCTGCATCGGACCATGCGGCAAAAAAGACTGAGGATATGACGTCGGTCATGCGCATTAGTACCCTGACGTCAGACTAATGCGCCTTGACCGACGTCAGCCATATACTTTGGTATTCGGGCCGACTGGGACAGCGGACTACCCAATGGTTAGGACTGCAGCAATGTGGAATGAAGAACATCCAATTGGACCGATTGGAATAATACTGATTCTATACCATTAGTAAAGAAAATATATACAATGTATGTTCAGGAATTACTAAAGAAAGTATATACAATTGACTATAAACAAAACTACCAGAGAACAGAAAGCTACAAGGAAGCAAAACATAATGTAAAACTAACTGTGATGATTTTTTCGGAGCCAAATCCTTTATCTCCTCGTAGCTGTCTTTAACATGGATAAGTAACTGTGCTCATGTTGCAGTCTCACGTGAAATGTTTCAAGCTATCAGATGTTAGGGAAGAGTCTTAAAACTGGGAGAAAGTAAGCAAAAAACGTGACTATCACTATGGCACACTTACCCAAAATTAACTGATAAGCTGAAGGTTAACCAATACTCAATATCCAAACAAACTCCAAAAAAATAAAAAGAGCACTGGATACACTCAGATTCTTTTATTAAAAATCGCAAGTTAAAACCTCTCTTCAGGAGGTAAAACTTTCACCATAAGGCTTCCTCAGGCGAATACATCTTAGCAATAACAGTCAACAGTTAAACAATCGTTAAACTCACATGGCACAATTTAAAACAGATTGTTTCACTTTAAAACCTTACTTAAGGGAGTTACATTAGTCATTTAGTCCTGGTGGTAAATGGGACTTCATCCGCAAATCCATTTCATTTCCTCACTTTCTGTTAACATTTTTACATCTCCACCTCTAAGTGGTTTATAAATAACCTTCAATATCAGAAATTTAAACACGTTGTTCACCTCTATCTCAAATGTGTTTATTTAATGCATTTGTCGATAATTAAGTTTTATATCACTAAGATGACCAGCTATATGCTCTTTGAACCTTCTGTTGGTCATTCCCACATAATGACTTTCACATAATTCACAATTAGCCATATAAACTAAGTTACTAGCATTGCAGTTTCCATTTTGTAACAGGATGTATAACTGATCGCTTTGTATATACACGTTTACAATATACACAATTATTACATTTTAAAGTACCCTGCTTACATCCACTTCCTAGAAAAAAAACTTTTTGTCTGCTCCTTGTAGCACAATGTCTGCTTCAACATACAATTGCGTTTGTAACCAAATGCTGGACCTTCTGCTACTAAATCTTGCAGCACTTGAACATCTCTTAGAATTTCCCAAAGCTTCATAATAATATTTTTTACTTCTGTTGTATTCCTATTACAAGTGAGCATACATCTTGTTTTGTTAGATCTAATTTGTGCTCTATCCTTCCCTTGATGACTTCTGCAGTATGGAACTATATCTTGCTCTGACTGTTGGTGTTTAACCTCTCGTAATGCTTTTTCCACTGCTCTCTCTCTGAGTAACCCCTCATGAGAAAGTCCTGACCCATATTTATTAACTGACTATCTGATTTATCTAGTGTGTTCAAACTTGTTATCCTTTGCATTTGGTTCAAAACTTTATCATCAGACATAAAAGGAGGGTGCATACTATTGCAATGTAAATAATTATTACGTTTCACCTTTCTATACATTTCAGCGTGTATTTCACCTTCCCATTTCTTAACAGCATGACATCAAAAAATGCTATCTGCTGAGAAGAACATTCATGCTTAAATTTTAAAAAAGGTGCTCTTATTGGCATACACCAAAAATCCATGAAACTCTTCTGAACTCCCTTCCCAAATTAGAAGACAGTCATCCACATAACACTTGTAAAACTTAATAAAATCTCTATATTCATTTACTGTAGAGAGAACATATTTTCCTCCCATATATACATAACAATGTTTGCTTAAGTATTAGCTAAGCTTGTTCCCATCGCTATGCCCTCTTGTTGATAATACAGTTTTGTATCAAATAAAAAGATGTTATTAGTTAAGACTAATCTCAACATTTCACAAAGCAAATTAATTTTCTGCATCTCATAACCTGAATACTTCACTAAGAATATCTTGGTGCTAGCTATCCCTTCATCATGTGGTATAGAAGTAAAAAGTGAATTGACATCCATGGTGACAAAGTGTGGGCCTATCATTTAAATAACCCCCTGACCAAATGTAAAAATGCTCCAAGAAGCTAGCTGTTATCTTTCAAAATGGTAGGCATTTTATCCAAAACTATTCGTAATTGCTGTTCTACATATTTGGACATAGGTTCTGTCACCCACCCTCCCTCTTGAAGACACTATAGGCCTCATTGGAGGGTCACTCACACCCTTATGTAGTTTTGGTATACCATACATAAATGGTAGTTTTGAGTTTTCAAAGAGTTAAACAAATCATCTGTAATAAGGCCAGTGTCGTGCATTTTACATAACCTGCTATTAAATTCTAAACACAAGCCCTTTACTTCATTCCTTGTGATGGTTTTATATTGATCATCCTGCAACATCATTAGCATTTTATTCAAATAAAAGTGTGTTTATCCATTACTGCAATCCCTCCCCCATTGTCTGCACCTTTAATCAATGTCATGATTTTCAACTAATGAATGTACAGCTTGATGTTCATCTCTAGTTAAAATATCTAGCAGCTTTGTGGTTTTTATACAATGCACAAATATCTTGTTCAATAGCTTTTTCAAACATTTGTAAAGCACCTGTGACTTGTGGAGCAAAAACGCTCCTCCTTAGTGTAGTCTCATAATTGTTCATATTACCAAAAATTGTTTTCAAACTCAGATTATGAACAAAATGTCTGACTTCTATTAAAAAGTGTTAGAATGTCCATTAACTGTGCAGGTACAAAGGTTAAACCTTTGTTTAAAACAGATAGTTCAGAGTCAGTAAGTTGATAATTAGACAGGTTAAACACCAAAAAAAGAGTCTTATTTATCTGTTGGTTTGACTCCTGGTGTAAGGACGGTTCACCAAGTTGTTATTCTTGTAGTTTTCCGTTAGACTCTGCATCCGGGTCCATGGCTTTGGCATTGGGAGCAGTTGGTTCACCAAAAGTGGAAAATCCACTGGATCATGGACTATGGCACACTTACACAGTGAGTTGATTATCCAAACTAATTGGGACCTAGGGTAGTTTGGATAATCAAACAGGTAACTGAACCGGATAAAAAATCTTCTAATATCTTGTTTTTTTTCTGCATGCTGGGAATACACTTTTCAAAACATTCAGTGATTCCAGTGGACAATAAAGAATATTTTTCATGCACGAGCAGGCTACAAGCTCAAAAAACATACACAAATGAATATGTATAACATTTACATATTCAGACTTCATGATTTTTCCTACCCAAAAACTTAAAGCTGGGTTCGGATAAATCGACTCTCTACTGTAAAAGATTTATAGCAGAACTCAATGGTTAGGAGGAAGGCTAATACCCTAGTTATTCTTAAAACCACTAGTTCAGAGATTAGAAGCAGCCACGGAGGATCCTCCCCCATTACAAGACCACTTGTTTTAAGCTGGCATTTTTTTTTTTAAAACAGTTGGCTAAGACTCCATCTATTTTCATTAGTTCTAAATTATACAATAAAGATCAATAGTTATCTGAAATGCAGTTCTGACAAAAATCGGTTATGAGGGCTAGGACTTCTAATGCTGCAAACTAACACACATTTCTTCAGTATCAGCATTTTTAACACTTACTTTCATTGTTTAACTATGGCTAGCTTTGTTTAATCAGTCATGCTTCATCCTCATGATCAAACCATGGCAACTGTGGGTAAACCCTTAGTTACCCACACCCAGTTATGGATTACTACTAAAAGATATTATACTCTGGTGAAAAGGGGATGGTATTTTTTATTTTTGTTGTCTTCAAGGATCACAGACACTTAATTGCCAATGAAACAGATTTTCAGTATCAAAAGAGACGGTTTAAAGCCATGAAGACCACCAAGACAGTACAAGGTTATGATGCCTTCCATACATTCAGGACTAGCTACTGCACTGGAAAGCACAAAAGGTGGATGTGTATCAATTTACATAAAAACAAACATACATACTTCAAGGGGAAACATTGCACCCCCTCCCCAGTATAATGCCCTCACTGGTCAGGTCAGACCAAACAATAAAGCTGTCTTCTAAGAAATAAAACCCAGGACCGCAGCTAACCTTCAAATGTTTTAGGAGTTATTTTAAGGCAAACTTCCTACTATTAAGTGGCATTCTAGCAAAATTACAAGCTTCCCCAAACCCTGAGAACACCACTGCCTATGTGGAATTTTTCACAAAAACCCTACACAATCATGTTAATGGCTGTGTAGAGATAGTTGTACCTACCTGGAATAAGCACAGAACAAGTACAAGCAAACTCAAAAAAACAAACCACCCAGGTAGAATCCCAACATCAACACGTTATGTTACCAAAAAAAAGGCGAAAAATTAGGAAATGAAATGCCCAGCAAGGTAAAAAAAAACCTCTCTCAATCTACTCAAACAACTCAGGGGATAATCAAGTCTACCAAAGTCAAATAGGAGGCAAAAATAGCCTCCCAGGCCAAGGACCATCACAAGACTTTCTTCAGCTATGTCTGCAGCCTCAAAGGCAAGGCAGAACCATGTAACAAAACTTATTGTAAATGGAGCCACCTATAATGAGCCAGAAGATGAAGCAAATCTACTTGCCGACAAATTTAGCTTCAGTTTTTAACTCCAACTCCCTCCACCCCTGACAACCATCAGGAAATAACGTCAATCATATCTTCCCCAACTGTCACTAGGGAACTGTCTGGTCATGCACTCTCCAAGGCCAGGAACACTGCATTGATGGGATAAAATATCATCTCGGGAGGCCTCCTTAATAGAAAGGAAACACAACCTAGCCACAATTTATAAGCAAGGGTACAGTATCTAGGTTCAGGGATGTCAATGTTCTGCTGTACTCTGCCCTCATCAGAGCAATCTTTGGATACGTCCCCTTTGGTAAGTAGTTAAAGCACATGCAACAACTGGCGTATCGACAGGGTTTCCTCATAAAAAGAATACAAGACAACATGTCCCAACACAGACTGCCTCAAAGCCCTATGCCTACACTGTCTCCTACAGACTGCCAGCAGGCAAACTATGCCTGGCTTCCAAAGCATCCTCTCATCTAACTCTTGTAATCTGTTGCACATTTGACCCCCCAAAAAAAAAGCATCAAAATTAGCTATCTATGGACCTAAACCTCACCTGCAACATAAATTGAACCTGTTGGAGGAACAGTTATATGTCTCAGAGACTACTCATTCTCTAGAACACGCCTCCCCATTCCACGAGAAGCACAGGCCATTCCTAACCCAATTCAATTGTAATTTGGGCCAGTAGATGGAGAAATTAAAACTTACCCATGGTATGGCACCTACGTCTCTATTAGACAGAGAGCCTGCAAATGCTTGACCACCCATGCCCAAGTCTGCATATACCCCTTAGTACAATCCTAGAGTATCAAACCTTGTCAGACACATTTCAGAAGCATGGCTAGGCTTAAAAAGCACCCTGGCAGGTGTTAGCCTAGAATTACCTATAAGTAAAACTGGATTTGTTAAAGAATTTTTAGCAGCAACACATTTTTCCACTAGGTTTATTAGGCAAAAAGCATTACAAAGGAGAAAGGACAGAATAAGGACTTTTGTATGACATTTAAAGTTAATAGAAAAAGAAGAAAGTGAAAAGCTTGGGTAACTATGTCACCCAGTGTGTGGTGGATGTTTGAAATAGGGTGAGGCAGTCATGGGGCAAGAAGACAATGAAATTCAAGAATGCACATAACAGATATAAAACAAAACAATTTATTCAGTCAAGGTGCATGGCACCATACTAAAGTAAAATAAAATATCAGTACAATATGCTCAGTTACTACACTATCTACATATTTATTAACCAGATGGAGTCATTAGAACTTAACTCTACACAGCCATACTGAAAAAAAGACACCAGAAATTAAATGTTACATTAATGAAAATGATGTGGCTTTGAAAATGTTTTAGATGTTAATGCAGTGCAGCACTTAACAATATTGACTAACTGCACAACATTTACATTGTCACTGAATAAATCTACCTTCAGAGCTGTGCTTAGCCCATCTTTACTTAACACTAATATAAAAGAGAAGCCTTGAGCTTGCTCAAGAACACATAAAAATGGCAAAGTGGAACATTTCAGAATGAGAAAGTGTCAGTATGCCCCTCCGCCAGTAACCAAAGTACATTATAAAATTATTCCTGGTACTCTGATGTACCCTCTCGTATTAAAAAAATGGTTTGCTTCCATGACAAATTAATCTTCTCTGCAACCACCCATTTAAATAAAGATGGTTTGCTTCCATTACAGTTTAATCTTCTGTACACAGCATCGGAAGTTCTAGATTGTAATATCTCCCACCAATCCCAACTACACAGCACCTTATACTCCCCAAGTGTATAGTATCTAAAATAAATAAAACCAGCAGTCCATTCTCACAGATCTGTCAGAAAAGTCGCCACCATTAACTACCCATTTCCGCTTGTACAACCAGCAGCAGCTGTCCACACAATTTGATAGTAAGGTAGCAGACGAAGATATAAATGAGATATGGCATGTTATGCTATTTTCTGCTGTTTTGGAAAAGATTCACAAAAGTGGGGAATTTCTGGCAGAGTTGGCTAGACTGACTATTATGACATCATGGGTGGGGGTCTAAGGCAAGAGACTATAGGATAAAAACTGCATGGAAATTCAGAATGCAAAAGACAAAAGTACACAATCTAAAAATTGTACAGAAACCAGTGAACAGTATAGGACTACGTATGAGAGCCATGCTTTCAGTATAAATATCTCAATTTTGGAAACAGACAAGATAATAATAGTGGACTCATGTGATAAAGATGTATACCAGTACATCTACAGAGCTGTCAGAAGACTACTGTAAAGTGTGAAGCAAGGGATGCACAAGTCCCCATAAGCATGTCATTATTTTTATCCCTCTTTGGAACATTTAAAAATGTAAAACAGAAATCTAAAATGCACAACAAAGTCCCACACTCTCTGTTCTTTGTAGGAAAGCACCATGTATCGGCAGATATTACACAGCGCTCATTTTGTAAATGCCGTCCAACATTTATCTAAATACATGACATTTTCACTTTTGTTAAACAAGTATATGGTTATCTATCAGACCTGCCTAAATATAAATATAAACATTAAAAACTCGACCGAATAGCCTTCTAATCACTTTTGAGTATACAAATAATGTCACAAATCAAAACATACTAAAAAAAATGGACCTGGGTGGGAAGAAGACAGGAAAACTTTGATGCTGGACAACACAAACAACTACTAAAGTTTTGGCACATTTCGACATGTAGAAGTCAGCTATTGAGTAAATATTAGATTCCACTCCATGGTGTAATAATACTTTCCAACAACTGACACACTACTACTTCAGACACTATGACCAACACAAATATGTGACTATCTATGCCATGATGGACTGAATACTAGGTCAAACTACAACAGCACATAAAGGCAAGAAGCAACATTCCTGACTAAGTCCTGCTGCTCCAGCACCAGTCTCATAAAAAATATATGCAAAACACACAATCAAGACACAGTGAAAACGTATAAAGCAAACAGACACAGTGGTAAATAAGGTGCATCTGGTTTAGTTATGCTTGCTTCATACCTACTTAAGAACCAACTGCTGACGCACATCGGTATAGTTTATTTACATACCACCCCGAAAAAGGCTCATGGCTACCCTATAGGTTACTAAATTGTCTTCCTATTTCTATCCTTTCAATACCCTTAGAAATGCTTCTCCATACATATAAAATCACACTGAACATATTTCCTGACTCTGCCCCACACCACTGAACTAACCTCAGACACTGCTTTTACATGCTTCTTTTCAGAATACAGGTTACTCTCTGGGGAGTGGGGATTCACTGTATTTACTTATGCCTAGATACTTCTTTTATACTTTTGTAGATTCATAGGTAGGTACTAGGCCATCTGTCACCCCATTGATTAATTAACTGATCCTCTGTCAAGTAGAGCCAAT
This sequence comes from Protopterus annectens, assembly GCF_019279795.1. Lineage (NCBI taxonomy): Eukaryota > Metazoa > Chordata > Ceratodontiformes > Protopteridae > Protopterus > Protopterus annectens. The sequence goes on along the minus strand of NC_056748.1, from coordinate 583,318,664 downwards.
GAAGTGATCCCAGGGGTGTATTTTCTGTTACCCATCCACTCGTCAAGGTTTCTCTTGAAGAAAGTTAGTGAGGGGCTCTGCCTGATGTAATTTGGAATTTTGTTTCAAAGCATGGAGAGTCTCTGTGACAGGAATCTATCCCTCCAGCATGTTCTATTTATTGTTGTGGCGAGGTTTAGCTCACTAGAGAACGTGGCCCACAGTGACTTCGATTTCTTTAGGTGGAGCATGTCCACCAATTCTGAGTAGGATATGGCTTTGTAAGTCAGGCAGAGATCACCTCTGAGTAAGCAATATGCCACCAAGTACAGCCGGAGTTTTTTCAGTGGGGCTGCACAGGACATATGTTTGAGACCAGTAATCCTCTTGATGAGGTACTTTTGTGATCTTTCCAGCTGTTGGAAGTGTCTTGTGAGGTACAACCCAAATGGGGCATTGTACTCTATGATGGGTCTAATGAGTGACGAGTAGAGGGGCACTACAACCTCTTTATTTCTAGATGCGAACCCTTTAGTAATTATATGGGCCACATAGAAGGATTTTCTAACTAACTTTGCAATATGATTGTCAAAGAAGAGAATACTATCTACCTGGGTCCCCAGATCTCTTATTACCTCTTCTGTATTACGGGAGCTGCAACCTATATGGTAATTCGTGGGTGTTTTGTTTTTCCCAAATGGGATGACTATGCATTTTTTGGCATTTAGCTTGAGACCATGACTTTGACACCAGGTGCCCGTCTCAGTAAGGCCCTTTTGGAGGATGTCTATGTCAGCCGGAGAGTCAATTATGGCTCCCAATTTGCAGTCATCGGCGAACTTGGTTAATCATAGTCCTCCTGTGTTCGCCTGTACCTCTGAGTAGTATATGCCAAACAGTAGGCGTCCCAGGACCGAGCCTTGCGGGACACCACTTGTGACTGGTTTAGAGTCAGACATGGAGCCCACTATTCTTACAGTGTGAGTTCTGTCTGTAAGCCAGTTGGCAACCCATCTCGTGACGTAGGGGTTTATGTTCAGGCTGGTGAGTTTTTCTGTAATACCCGAATGGGGAATGGTGTCGAAAGCCTTGGCAAGGTCAGGGTAGGCTGTGTGAACCACCTTTCCCTAGTCTATGGTCTTGGGGACTGTCTCGAAGAAGTCAACCAGGTTTAGTAGGCATGATCTGCCCTTAAAGCCGAACTGGGCCGGGTCAAGTGTTTGGAGATTCCCAATGTCTTTGTTAACGAGTTCCATGATGATACGCTCCACAGCCTTGCAGACCAGGCTAGTCAGGCTTATGGGGTGATAGTTACCAGGGTCAGTTGTGGCCCCTCCTTTGTAGGGAGGAATAACCGTTGCTGTGTGCCATTCTATGGGCACGTAGCCTGTGGAGAGGCTGAGGCTGAACAGCGTGTTTAAGTGGGGGGGGGGGGTTAGTTCGTTCTGTAGTTCGTGCAAGACGCAGCCTGGGACACCATCTGGTCCCACTGACGCTGTGTTTTTAGCTTTTGAAAGGGCTGTTTTCACCTGTGCGTCTGTGATTTTTGGGACACTACACTTTTCCGGTATTGTTGTGGGCCCTTTTGGAGATGAGAGGGGGGTGAAGTTTGCACTGAATCTATCTGCCAGGATGTTGGCAATATCAGTAGGTTCAGTAGATTTTGTGCTATTTTGCACTAGTTCAGTGCATATCTGTGAGTTGCCACTTAGATTCTTAACATAGCTAAAGAAGGCTTTGTGGTTATCTTTTGAATACTTGGCTATTTTTCTTTCAAAGTTAGCCTTGGATGATTTCATGAGGGATCTCAGTTTCTTACTGATCAGGGATGTCTTTCCTTCTTGGGATTTGCTTTTTTCTGAACTAGCTTCCTCCTTCTATTGTATAGCCTGTTTATTGCAGGGGTCCACCAAACTGGTTTCCTTCTCTTAGAGGAGTGAGTCTTGGTTTTGCTAGGGATGGCACGATCCATGCATCCTTGTAGGTGCTCATTGAGTGCACTTGGAAAGGTTTCTGCATCTTGGGCAGCATTATCCTTTAGTGTGGGGGCTGTGAAACTTACCACCTCTGTCTTAAGTAAGGTGAAGTTTGTTTTAGAAAAGTTGTCACCCATATTGGTGATGACCAGGTCCAATATGTTTTCACCTCTGGTAGGGGAGTTTACCACCTGATCCAGGGCGTTTGAGTTGATGAATTCTAGAAGCGCTGGGCCTGGGGAATTTGTACTCTAGTAGTTTTCCCAGTGAATCTTAGGGTAATTGAAATCGCCCAATATCAGGGTGTTTGGTTGGACCTTTATGTTTTCCAGTGTCTCCAGAAAGGTGGAGTGGTGGTCCTGGGTCATGGTGGGTGATCTGTAGCAGGCCACAATTTGCATTGCAGATTTGCTCAATGTTAGTTGCACATGGATGATCTCAGAGGTATCATGCTCCACCACTAACCTGGAGGTGTAGGTATGAATATAGATACACCCCCTCCTTTTGTGTTTCAGTGCATGTTCTGTGGCCGAAACGTGTGGTATGAGTTGTAGCCCGGCAGTGCTGGGGTGCTCTATGGAGCCTTAAACCAGGTTTCAGTTACTGCATGGATGTTGACATCCTCCATACTGAGGAGTGCTTCGAGCGTGTGCATTTTGAGATTTAAACTCCTGGCGTTGAGTTTTGCATACTTTCTGATGTCATTTAAAATGAGATACAAGATCCACAACCATCTCCATGCTCACTCAGTATTCTTAAAAAAATAAAAAAATAAAACAACGCCAGGGTTTTCAAAACTGAAAACAAAAACTCTTATAGCTAGCCTACTCCAGTGTCTGTAGAGCAATGACAAAAGATGCTCTTCTATATGTACTCTATTACCTATCAATTGTATAGATTTTCGCAGAATGTCCAGATTTCTGTCTCATATTTTTGGTTTGTTTTTCATAAAATTATGGTTTTCTGACAAATTAGTGACGAATCATTAAAGACCGAAGTTAGAAAATAATGCCAGACGTTTATAAGAGCAATACTTAAAAACTGTCGCTATTTTGGGGATTTTGTCTCACTTTTAATTTATGGCTTTGTTCAGATTTCTGAGATGCTAAGAATAAGAAGCACGACTCTATGCATCACTACATAATCGCATGCATTAAAAGTATGCAAGATGTTTTAAACTGCTCTTTAAAATCTCAATATAATCTGTTAACAGCTTCCACATATATAAAACTTTATACATCAGTTATATGTTGACATTTATCTGTGCAAATTAGCATTTCTTTACACATCTGCAATATCACTTACAAATATGACATGATGCAACAAAAACAATGGGGAGCCCTGCAACAGTACCGCATTGAACACAGTTTACTTTTACCCTTCATCTCTAGGACACATAAGACACTAACTACTGTTTAAACTCTGCAATGCAAATGGATGCAAGTCACAAAAAATCTGATTGATATAATCCTACTAATAAAAAAGTCCACAAACACAAAGTAATGCTAGAATGAACCGAAAATGGACGTTAGAATATAAAAAATTACAAAGAAAGCTACTGCAAAGAACTGACTGCAATAACGGTATAGGGCGAATAACAGCCATAATATTGGCATTGCCCCCCATCCCCATAGCAAGTTACTGCAAATAACTGCCTGCAATACACAAGAGACAGAATGAACTGGGTGTACGTACTGCAAAACTTTATAGCCACCGAGAAGGAACAAACAAGATGAACCCAAGGGTCAAACACACGCTACTATTTAAGACATGGATTATAAAGAAAAACATGGGACTCGTCGGTCTAAGCACACACTACTGCCTACAGTGACTGTCAACAGCAAATAAAAGATCACTGGCGTTTACAGAATACTGCAGTGCATGTACTTCATAGCAAAGAAATAAGGCCCTAAGAAACAAGATACCTCTCATTAAATAGTTAAAACATTCTTATTAATCGCCATTGCCACTTAAGACTGTGGCAATTAACGCATCCCAAACAGGTGATCAAGCATGCCAATGTTATTTTCTATACAAACACCTTTATTTTATTAGCAAAGATAAATAACAAAAACAAAATTCCTTGGAGTCGAAGTCTGGACAGCAAATGCAGTCAAAGCCCTAAATATATTAAAGTGCACGTCAAGTATGAAAAGGTAGGTCTACTTTCATTTACGATTTAACCTCGTGTTTTGACACATACTTGCCGCTTTTCTGAAGCAGCTCCCCAAAGTGAGCAGCAGATGAAACCTCCACCAAACTCGCCATGCTTAACAGGCAGTAGTAATAGAGCAACGACTCAGATTTAAGCGGAAATGTTTGCTCAGTTGGTCATACCTTCCCAAATAAATAGCTACAAATATTTTAAGTAAGTTTTAAAAAAAATTAGCTTTGTCTAGAGAATGGGACGTGTACTGAATATATATTTTTTGGATCAATTCTGAAAAGTTACTAATTAGAATGCTATTTCTTCCGGTGTTAATAGGTTATCGTGCCCCTCAAAATGGTTGCTGTCGGGGTTATTTACTGAAGAAGGCGGGCTTAATAGTCTGAAATCGAAAGGAAAGTTGTTTGTTTCTCTTGGTCTCTGTTTTGCTCAAGGAATGCAGAAGCATTACTCCACCCCTTTCGCTTTCGTGATTGGTTGTTACGTTTGCCGTACTGTAAGCGGGAGTTGAGTCTTGATTGAGAACTCAAGTGAGAAACTAGGGATGTCTGAAGTTGTATTACATGAAAGAGAAATTTGCATGCTTTTTCGTTCATGCCTTTGTGGCAAGGCACATCTGTTAGCAAGGTCCAGACGTCACGTGTAAGCAAACTGCTGTAAAATTAGATAATTTGCTGTTTAGAAATCAAGATGCGTTTTTAATAAAGTTTTGTTTATTTTCTTTAGGAATACGAATAAAATTTATCGATATTGTCTCACTCGTTTCTTCCAATGGATTGGCAGCTTAACGTACAGAAACGTCGCTTTGAGCACGACCTCAAAGAATTGTGGAATGAACCTAGACAGTCTGATTGTGTAGGTATACAGAATAATTTTTCAAGTTGAATTAAATTCAGTGTTTAGTTGGAAACTCAAAAGCTGTTCTTGTCAAAAATAACCTGATCAGACTGGACAGGAGGGGGGTTATTGTTCTTACTTTAATACAGAGGGCCCTCCTTTCAAAGTTTGTGAGAAAGTGTGTCTGTTATTGCAGCGTCTAGTCCCATTTTAGTCTATACAGGCACGGTTGCTGTCAGTTCGTGAATTTGCAGTTGCTGTGGTTAACAATATTAAATATATATATATATAAATACTAAATGGGTTTCAAGGAGTTGACTGATTATTGTGCGTAGTGCAGACACTGTTGCTCCCATTATAACGTGTTGATGTGTTACAGAATTTTTCCAAAAATTACTGATTGGATATGCTCCAACCCCTGTGGGCGTTATAGTACCCCCCCCCCCATACGCAGTAGCAGGCCCCGCCCACTACTCGGTGACGTGTGTTGGAATAATGGGTGAATATTCATTGTGATGTCTCCACCTGCCTCATGAATATTCATCGGGTTTTCGGCACATTAGCTCGAGAGGGGGGGGGGCACGCCCCTATAGTTCAATAATACTGAAGAAACAGCAGTGTAACTGGAACTACTAATAATGAAAGACGCGGTGTATGATGTTAGCAACGAGCTGTTTATTAATGCTGATTTCTGCATTAAGACAGAAGGTCGTTACAGATATTGCTTTGCCTTGGTCCACATTTTACAGAGCCAGTAAGTCATGTATTATTTGCATACAACATCACAGCCATTGTTGACCGGGAGAGTCCTACTGGACACAGGTCTGCTTTCAGCAGAGGCCCGGGGAGAAAAGCTCCACATTAAAACATAGCATTTAAATATAGAAATTAGTCCAGTTAAGGACGCAAGACAATTTTTACTTATTTATTTTATTTGCAGTTGGTTTACCAGGATAGTCCATTGTGCCAAGATGAACCCGTTTTCAATGGAGTCCTGGGGAGAAAACCTCCAGAAACAAGGTTACAATAGATTTTTAGATCAGATACAATATTTACAAATTATACAGTTTAGAGCATAACATTTCAGGTAGTACATACTGGTGACGAACATTACACATGATATAGACTAAAAAAGGAAACATTTTTATACAAAAACTGAGAAGCCATTATATATTAGGAAGCTAGTGAATAGGAAACAGAATAATACATTTGTTATAATTAGCTTAGTAAGTACAAGGGAGAATGTGTGAGTTAGGAGAGGCAGAAACAAGGAAGTTCCCAGAAAGGAGGGGGAAAGAAAGATAGCCAGTGTAGATATGAAGGATGGGTGCAGGAGCATTCCCACTGGGATAGTAGATGAGAGTGAAGAGATTTTTTGAATATAAAGTGGTTGAAAGTGGTACGAATGGATGGAGGTAGGGAGTTCCAGAGACGTGCTAGACCATAGGATAGGAGATTTTTACCTGGGGGACGAGTTGGTTTGTACAATTCTATTAGGTTTTGGTTATTAGATCTGAGTACTGTGTTGGGAAGGTGCATTTTTAAGGCAGAGGCAAGGGATGGACAGAGGAAGGGTTTGAAAATGAGCTTCTGTGCAAGAGTAAGTTGAGATTAGGTGAGTTGGTTGGATAATTCTAGCCATTTTAGTTTGTGGAGAGAAGAACAGTGGTGGGTAGATGCCTTATGGCTGGTAGCGAACTTGGCAATTTTGTTGTAGCAAGAGGAAAGTTGTGTTTTAAGGGAAGATTGTAGGTTAGTTAGGAGTGGGGCTCCATAGAGAAGAGAGAGGATAAGGAATGAGGTGGAGAGAGTGATTTTAGTGGAGGGTGTAAGGTAACGATTTTGTCGGTAGAGCATGCCTAGTTTTTGATGAGTTTTTTTTATATTTAGTTGAATGTGGGAGTTGAATTGAAGCTGACTATCAATTTGAACCCCAAGTAACTTAGCCTCTGGCACCAATTCCAAGGATATGTTGTTATGGCTAGTGATTGAAAAAGTGTTTGTATTGATAGAGATAAGTTTAAAGGGAGTAAATACCATTAATTTGGTTTTAGAGGCATTAAGTGCTAGGTGGTTTTCTTTCATCCATTGTTCAGTGATTGAGACTGCATCTTGTGTGAGCTTTTGGAGTACTGGGATGGATGTGGCAGAACAGATAATAGTTGAATCATCTGCATATTGGATGATATTAGAGAAAGGGATAGAATTGCGGAAGTCATTTATGAATATATTAAATAGGAGAGGACCCAGTATGGAACCTTGGGGAACTCCAGTTGGGGTGTTAAGGAATGAGGAGGTGGCCTTTTTCCATTTTACTGCTTGATATCTATTAGATAAGTAACTAGAGAACCAGTTCAGTGAGGAAGGAGATAGGTCAAGCTGAGAGAGTTTAGTTAGAAGTAGTTTGTGAGAGATAGTGTCAAAGGCTTTTGAGAGGTCGAGTAGGAGGGTAGAAACAATTTGACCTGAGTCCCGGGCTTTATTTATAGTTTCTAAAAAGGAGAGGAGGGCTGTCATAGTGCTATGACCGGGTCTAAAACCATGCTGAGTTGGAGTTGGCAGGTGATTGTCTAAGAGATAAGGTAGGAGTTGTAGATGGATACACTTTTCTAGGAGTTTCGAGACAGGATAGCGATGGGATAGAAGTTTGTAGTATTGTTATTATTGCCACCTTTATGTAAAGGTATGATAAAAGCCTTTCTCCAAATTTGGGGTACTATGCTTTCTTGGATAGAGCGGTTGATTAGAATACTAATGGGGTAGGCAATGGCTTCTGCAGCTGTGCTTAGAAAGTAGGAAGGAATATTGTCTGGGGCATTAGAGCATGGCTTCTGTTTCTGGAGGAGTTTTTTTTATGGTAGATGTGGGTATAGGTTTTAGTGAGAAAGGTGAGGAAAGGGGAGAAGAGGGTATTAGAGGGTGGTGAGAGTGGTGGTGGGAGTGGAGGGAAGAGTGTTAGTAGAGGAGGATTAAAACTAAACAACAGTGGAGGGTGTGGTGATGTTAGAGAATGAAGAGGTTAGTTTGGAAATAGAATTAATAAAAAAAAAGAGTTAAATTGTGTAGCCAAGTCTATATCAGGAGCATTGGGGTCTGGGCTGGGGTTGACTGTTTTGCCTGGATTGATAAGGGTAGAGATTCCTTTCCAGAATTTCTGAGGGTTTGTTTTATTATTATTTTTAAGTATGGAGAAGTAATTTTGTCGATCAGTGATAAGCTTTTTTACTTTGTTTCTAAGCGTTTTGTATTAATTATAGGTGAGGGGAGACCTATTTTTAAGGTAGAGCGCCCAGACTTTATCTATGTGTCGCATGGCTGTTAGTGTGGTTTTGGTTAGCCAGGGGGTGGTTTTTAGTTTTATTCTTTTAGATCTTAGAGGAGCATGGTAATCTAGAAGGTTTAAGAAGGTTGAGTTGAAGTGGGCCACAGCATTATCTAGAGGTAGAGTTTTTAGAGTGTTCCAGTTGACTACTTTTAGGAAGTCAGTGAAAGCTATTGGATTAAAGTTTTTTTGGTTGCGGGTAGTGATATAATTATGTGTTCTCTGTAAAGGTGTAGGGAGACGAGAAGAAAACAGATGTAAACAGCTATAGAACATAGTACAATTTTAAAACATGGTGACATATACTAAACATGTTTACAAATGTAGTTGAGATTCATCAGTGAACAATTGACACAATCTGTTTTTTGAGGTACATAACAGCCATTAGCAGTTGTTGCTACAAGAAGTTAGTATTATGTGGTAGGTAGCCTTGGAACATGAGTAGCCAAGCTTGCTAAGAGTAGGTTGATAGGGGGCTGGGAGAGGTAGTGGGTGGGGGGAGTGGATGGTATTAGAGGGGGGGGGTTGCAAGGGCATATCTGGTAAGTTTTGAAGTGTGATTTTTAGTAAGAATTTAAAGTGGATGCAAGAAGTTACAGAGGTAATCCTGTCCCACTGGCCACTACAATCCCAATTCCTGCCTATTGCCGCAACTACCTTACTAGTCTGTCAATCTTGTCAACACCACTTCATCTATACCACTGTCTCTCTACCTACTCTATCTGACCATATTTTATTCCAACATGTATTATTTTCTAATATCTTCTACACTACTCCTTATTTTCTTTATCTCCACCTCTTACCACTCCAGTCTCTCTGACCCACTCCTATGTTCACCATCTTCTCACTCATGCAACATGTATCCAGCTACTTCATCTTTTACTATCTCCCCTAATCTCTTTACTACCTCTATCTCAAGTCTGTATAAACTATCCATAATACAGGTTTTTAAACCTTCCCACAAAGCTAAGTCAAAACTATACAAACTCCATCTAGCATCTACTATACACATTCTCCTCACTAAAAACCTACTTTGTTCCATCCATCCCAACCCTGGCCCCTCTTCTCTCCCCAAAACTACCTCTACACTGCCCCCATCTTTCTCCTTTAACAGTCACCAACCTCAGTCACATTAATCATCTCCGTCCAAATACTTAACTATTTACTCATTGAATATTCAGAGTCTAGCAAAGAAAGTCACTGAGCTGCACTCATGGATAGCTCTTAATACCCCTCACATCCTCTCCCTATCTGAAACCTGGCTCAAGCCCCACTTCTCAAATAGTGAAATACTCCCACCAGGTTATAATATCTTCCGATCTGATAGACCTGTAAAAAAAGGTGGTGGCGTGGCCATTCTCTACTCAAACATTCTTAACCTCTTACCATACCATTCCCCAATTCCTGACTTCCTCCCAGCTGAAATCATCATCTTTAACTGCCATCTGAATTCCCCACAAAAAACTTGCAATTACGTCTATCTACCTTCCTCCTGGTAACGATCTGCTCATTCTTGAAAACATCCTATCCTGGTTCTCCCACAACATTCCATATGAGACGCTTATTCTTTGGTGATGTCAACATTGATTGGTCCAAACTCACAACTGTCTCCCCCCAACTCAGCATCCACCTACACGGCTTCCACCAACTTATAACATCTCCCACTCGCTTCCATAAAAATTCCTCTTCCAGCTCCATCATAGACTGGATCCTTACCAATTCCCCCCACCAATACCACAATCCCACCACCTTACCTGACTCCCTCAGTGATCATCTCCCTACCACCATCTTAAGACACTACTCCATTATTCTTAAACCCTACCTTATCAAAGACTGTCAAACTATCGACTTTCAATTCATCCCAATTTAACTCCATTCTCCACAACATAAATTGGTCCATTCTAAAACACCTCCCCTAAACGATGCTGTAAGCAATTTCAATAGCATCTTCATGAATACTCTAAACTCCTTAGCTCTCTCTAGGAAGATCAGAGTAAAATCAAACCATGCTCCCTGACTCTCCAAAGAGACTAGGTCCCTTATGAAACAAAGAGATCATGCTTGGAAAACCTGGACTTAAAACTAAACAACCACCTTTTCTTCAAAAATACAGGCAACCGAGGAACCTTGCAAAAAACATACAACTAATGACAAAAAGTTATACTATAGCTCAGCTCAGCTTAACAACAAATCCAATCCTCAAAAATTTTGGTCAACTCTCAACAACATCCTCTATCCTGGAAAGCCCTGTAATCCCTCCCCATACCCTAACTCTTCCTCTCAGGAAACAGCTACCCTCCTGAATAAACACTTTATCTCTTCCATCCAAAATCTGGTAACCTCTAAGCCAAACTCTACTTTGACACCCACCTCTCCAAGTCCCACTAACACAACTTTGTTTTCTTTTGAGCCAGTTCCCATTACTTACCTCATATCTCTACTACAAGCTAAAACCTTGCTCTCCTTCCACTGACAATCTATCTCCTACAGTCCTCAAACTTGCTGCTGACTCAATTGCCTATTCTGTTTTTATACTAATTAATCTATTCTGGAATCGACTGTCCCCACCCTTTGGAAATCTTTCTTCACTATCCCTCTTCATAAAGGTGGAAACTCCACTGACTCCTCAAACTACCGACCCATTGCCATTCTGCCCCCCCCTCTCCAAGATATTAGAAAAATGTATTCACTCACAGCTTCTCAATCACCTCTACTACTATCCAAACTCGCAATTCTCCACCTATCCCCCTCCACACTTGCCTGGTTTAATAGTTACCTATCTGACAGGGAACAATCTGTCAAATGGCTCTCATCCTCCTCACCTTTCCTTCCCATCTCCACTGGTGTTCCCCAAGGCTCCATATTGTGACCCCTTTTTGTTTAACATCTTCACCAATAATCTTTACACCTCGTACAAAGAATCCTCTCTTATTCAGTATGCTGACGACTCCACACTTATATCCATCTCAAATAACATTCCTGAACTACACTCCCTGACCCAACAGGCCCTACTATCCACTGAACAATGGCTCTCTCACAACCTATTGATCCTAAATCCCAAAAAGACCAAACTCCTACTTTTCCTTCCCCGTTCTCTTTCTCATCACAAAACCTCCTTTTTTATTAGATCTTCTGACAATACAAATATCCAATCTGACACCCACACAAAACTCCTAGGGGTCATTATCGATGACGAACTCAAGTTCAACCTACACATACTCCAATGTATAAAAAAAAAAAAAAAAAAACAGAAACTAGGTCTGCTATATCGGAACAAAAAATTCCTAACCCCTGAATCTAGACTTACCCTGGGCCAGGTACTCCTCCTCCCCTCCCTCTTATACGCCGCCCCAGTTCTTGCCAATATCCAGGCCTCCACTCTAAACAAACTGCAACAGACTTACCATAAAATAGCCAGATTCATTACTAACTCCCCATACAACTCACACCACTGCATTTCTTTAAACTCTCTTCAATGGCTTGAACTACCCCAGTTTCTGCTATCTTATCAATTTCATATGCTGCACTCTATTCTTTATAAGCCCTCCTTCTGTCCATCTCTATCTTCCTTAGTCTCCATCTACATCCCATCCCGGACCCTCTGTACAACCAACAATTACTTGATATCTACCACCCAAAAAGGTCAGTAGGCAAGCTACTCTACAAACACTCCCTTGCCCATGCTTGGAACAAACTTACGTTCAATCTCCCACACCTCACACTTTAAAAATGAACTAAAAGCTTATTTTCTCAATTCCTGAACCTGCCCATGCCATGACCCTACCTAGTCTTCCTTCCCTTTATGTACCGTCAAAAAGACCATACTTAGTACTCCATTACACCTCTCTCTCCAATGTGTCTACTATGCATTTGCACAATTTTATACAAACAAAAAATGTTAATTGTTGACCTATTGAACTATATCAATGTAAAATTGTTACTTAGCTTCTTTTTAATGCAACTTTAACTTTATGCATGTATCTCAACATATGTGAATCATTTTGCTATAACTGCTATTATATCAATATTGTTTAAAATTGTACTTGTTTTAAAATGTATTACTGGAGCTTTTCTCCTCGGGTCTCCACTGAAAATGGGCCACAAGCCCAGTTGGACAAACCCGCTTAACAAATGTCAATAAATAAATAAATAAAATAAATAAATAAATAATTGAGGATTGGAGGGAGTTGCAGAGTTTGGCTAGAGTGCAGGAGAATAATGCTTCTCCAGCAGAGTTAATGGCTCTTGTGACCTGTAGGAGGCTTTTGTGGCTGGATCTTAGTGGTCTCGTGGTTATGTAGGGTTGGAATAGATTCTGGAGGGATGGAACTTTTAGTGGTTGTTTTATTAGTTTGTGGGCGAGTGTGAGTTGGTACCATTGAAGGAGGTGGGGAGCTCTAGCCAGCCCAGTTCTGCTAGTGAGAGACAGTGGTGAGTACGGTAGGAAGCCCCTGTAGTGAATTTGGCGATTTTGTTGTAGCAGGTTTCAAGCTTCTTTAGATCGCATTGTCTAAGGTTAGTAAATATTGGAGAGGCGTAGAGTAGGGTTGAGAGATAAGATGAGAATTTGCTACCGAAATTTTAGCTGCATTGGTAAGTAGTTGCTGATTTCTATATAATGCTCCTAGTTTTTTGTGCACTTTTTTAATGGTCATGGAAATGTGAATGTCAAAGTTTAGTTTGTCTATTTCTACTCCTAGTAATTTGGTGTGTTCAGTAGGATGGATGGTGGTGTTGTCTTTTGCTGTGATGTTAAAGTGAGAGCTGTCTAGGGTAAGTTTGGTGGGTTGGAAGATTAGTAATTTTGTTTTGTTTGGGTTGAGTACTGTCTAGGGTAAGTTTGGTGGGTTGGAAGATTAGTAATTTTGTTTTGTTTGGGTTGAGTATTAGTTGGGCATCGGATAACCAAATTTCAGTAGAAGATAATGCTTCCTGTGTGACTTTCTGCAGTTCTGGTAGGGAGTGGGCTGTGCAGATGATGGTTGAGTCATCTGCGTATTGTATGAGTGTGTCATGTGTTGTGGCTGGGGCTAGATTATTGGTGAAAATAAAGAAGAGTAGGGGTCCCAGGATGGACCCTTGGGGAACTCCTATGGAGACTGGTAGTTGGGGGGATAGGTTGTCCTGCCAAACAACTGCTTGTTGGTGGTCAGATAGGTAACAGTTGATGACTGGTTGAGAGAAGGATAGGTTATTGAGAAGAGAGATGAGTTGTTTGTGTGGGACCACATCAAAAGCTTTAGAGAGGTCCTAGGAAGGTAGCTGAGGAGAGATAACCTGCATTTTTATTTTGTAGGATAGTGTTAGAGAAAGAGAGTAAGGTGGTGGTGGTGCTATGGTTAGGTCGGAAACCATGTTGTGTGTTAGAGAGGAGGTTGTTAGCAAGGAGGTGGTCTGAGACTTGAGAATGAATGCATCTCTCTAGTATTTTGGAGAGTGGCGAGAAAATAGTTATGGGGCGGTAATTGGTTAGATCGGTGGAGGGGCCTCCTTTGTGTAGGGGAATTGTGTGTGAGACTTTCCATAGTGTAGGAACATAACATTCTGACAGAGATCTGTTAATCAAGAGTGATACGGGGTAGGCTAAAGCATCAGCTGCAAGTTGAATGTATTCACCTGGGAGGTTGTCTGCTGCTAATCTGTTGATTTTAAGTTTAGTTAGTAGTAGTTTTATTTTGGAGGTAGGAACAGGAGAGAAAGAGAAGCTAGTTGGGAGATTGTTAGTTCTAGTTGATGGTGTGGGTTTATGGGAGGGGGAGTTGTGTTGTCTAGCTAGTGATAGTACGGTTTGTGTGAAATTATTGTTGAAAGGGGTAGCAATATTTTTGGAGGAGTGAGTTAAGTTAGGAGTGGGTGTACTTACTTTACCTGGGTGGAGGATGGAGTTTATTGAGGACCAGAATTGTTTGGGGTTATGTTGGGAGGAGGTAAGGGCAGACTGGTAGTATTGGATTTTGTCCTGTTTTATAAGCTTTTTGGTTCTTTTGTGTAGTGCTAGGAATTTTTGCCTAGTAGAGGGAGTTTTGGTTTTGCGCCACTTGTCCCACCCTTTATCCCTGTTTTTCATTTCAGACTGTGTTTTTTTGTAAGCCATGGCGATTGTTGGGCTCTAGTTCGGGAACGTCTTATAGGGGTGTGGTAATTAAGGATGCTTAGGAATGTTTTATTAAAGTAGTCAACTGCGTCATCTAGTTTGAGGTATTTTAGAGATTGCCAGTTACAGTCTTTTTTTCAAATCAGAGGTTGCATGTGATCCTTGTATGTGCACTTATGTACTTGCACATTTATTTGTGCTTCTTGCACTTATGTACTTGCACATTTATTTGTGATTCCTGCACTTGTGTACTTGCACGTTTATTTGTGCTTCTTGCAGTAGGTGTTTCTATGAGAAAATGTCTTTATTTTAATGAAACTTTCAGAATCTGCATTAGAAAGTGACACTTAAAGACGTTTAAAAGGGAAACTATTTACAATTTGCATATTGAGCAAGAATATGAAAATGCACTGTTGTTTTATGTTTACTGTTAAATGAAATTAATTGAAATAAATTGAAAAGTGAAGTCTGCAGTTGTCTCACAGACTGAAGCCAAATATGCAGGCCAGACTCTTGGCAAGAAATGTTGAGGATCGATGGGCATAATGTAGAATTTAAACTAGATGAGTGCAGAGTGCAGAATGTAAATGTTTTGTCTAAAATTAATTTTTGGACAGCTAAGGTATAAAATAGCTATGAAAAACTATGTATACATTAATCTTTGCTGACCACTGAGTGGCACTGTTTTGTCAATATCTACTAGTGAGTATAGAGAGAGAGAGACAAAGTATAGACTCTCTTTTTTCACATTTTAGCATTTGCAGTGTTTAGTTTTCGTAATTTTTGGATTGTTTGGTTTTTGAAAACCCAGGAATGGTAAAATGAATTCATAAAATAAAAGCAAAGAACTCTTGCTTTCTAGCAGACATTTGGAAATGGGCAACTGTGCAGAGTTATACTATTGATATTTTCTTTTAATCCCTATGAACTTAGACAGGAGGGAATTGCACAATAAGTAAAACTTGAGGTAGTGCCAGTGATGCATGGCCCTGAGAAGGAACCTGTTGCTTTTAACAGAGTTGAACAGGAGCTAAAATGAGTAGCTGGCTTAGGTGTCACCAGAAGACCAATAGAATTAACAACATGGGGGAGTGTTGCATTCACTGTTGTAAAGGTGGACACTATTCTCTGGTATTGAGTATAAAAAACCTTAATAACGTGATTAAAAGAGGGCATTAACATTGACTGCTAGCATTGCCTACAGCTGAAGAAGTGGTTTCAAAAATGCATAGTGCTGAATTCTTTTGGGTACTAGATGCATACCAGGGCTTCTAGCAGATAAAACTAAATAAGCAAAGTTCCATTGTTTATATATTTAATGTGCCTTTAGAAAGGTACAGCTTGCTTAGAATTACTTTTGGTATGTCTTCAGCACAGTGGATTTTCCAAAGAGCTGTTGGCCAACTAAATGAAGGTAGAGAAGGTGCTGTAAGTGAATATAATTGATGATGTATTAGTATGTGTTCAGACAGGGAGAGAACATGACACAATACTGATTCAATAGCTAAATGGGTTAATGCAGCCTACTTTAAGAAGATATACATGTAATAGAATATAACTTGTATTTCACACTTAACATTTGACAGACTGAAACCTGATGCAGAAGATTTGAGCAGTTATGCAGATGCCTAGCCCAGAATACAAATAACTTCTACAGATGTTTCTAGGAAAGGTGCAGAATCTTGCAAAGGTTGCAGCTATCATATTTGAAAAAAAAATGCGCTTCTAGGAAAGCTGTTAGGACAAATAACTGTCCTAGGAGTAGAGCTGTGAACAGGAAATCAATCTTGAAATGCTCATGAATGTAGTCCACAGATGCACAAACTCTGAAGTACTGTGATATGAGTAAGCCAGTTGCATTACATATAGATTCCTATGTGAATGGTATAGGAACTGTTATCATGCAAGTGAATAGGTCAGTTCACTGTGGTTCAGGAACCGTCCCAACATCGGCCATAAAGAATTTACTTGCTAAATTAAAAGCAACAAACTGCTACTGATAACCTTCCCACTGAGTTCTTCAAAGTAGGTGAAGAAGAAGAACTATCATTCCCTGTCTCCATTCTAATCAACAAGTTAATAACTGTTGTT
Source organism: Protopterus annectens (assembly GCF_019279795.1). NCBI lineage: Eukaryota > Metazoa > Chordata > Ceratodontiformes > Protopteridae > Protopterus > Protopterus annectens. Next base: position 583,302,198 of record NC_056748.1, on the reverse strand, counting down.
CCATCCATCTGGAAAAAATCCATTATACCCCTTTGCAAAGGAGGTACTTCAACAGAGTTAACAAACTGTAGACTTATTGCTATCTTATTACCTGTCTCTAAAATGCTTGAAAAATGTATTCACTCTCAGCTTATGAAACATAACCAAACACAACCATATCTTAAATACTCTGTATGGTTTTAGGCCCAACCAAAGTATTATTATTACTGCCCTCTTCAACTTCATCAACCTAGTAAACCAATACAGAAATGAGGGGCAGCCTTGTTTCTTCACTTTTCCTTGACCTTTCCAAAGCATTTGACACTGTGTCCCACCAAAAGCTCCTCTCAGAACTTGCAAAACTAGATCTAGCTTATCCCTCCCTCCTCCTAGTTTTACAGTTGTTTATGCAGTCATCAGCAGGCAACTAAATGGTAACACAACCTTTCAGCATTTCAACCAGTATCTGTTGGTGTTCCTCAAGGGTCGATACTCTGCCCCCCGTCTATTTAATATTTTCATAAATAAACTTCATATCACTGCAACAGTTACCTCTCGGGTATGACATACCAATAATTCAACCCTTATCTACTCTGCCCCTTCCATAACAAAATTATAGGAAATCATTCAAAAATCTTTCATTGACATTGAAATATGGCTAAAAATTCTAACTTGTTGCTTAATAGCAAAGCATATTTTTTTATGCTATTTACTCCAAATAAATACCTTAACCAGAAACACACATTTCATATTGCCTAAAGTAATAATACAAACATAGAAACCATAAGCCAAACTAAACTACTCAGTCATAATAGATGACAACCTCAGACTAATCCCCACACAGTTAAAACCAACAGAAAACTTTTAGATAGTTTCATAACTTTGCTTAAACACCACCTGTGCCAAAGATGGCTCTGTTCTTCCTGCTCACCTGGCTAGCCTTACTCAGATTACTTTTCTCCAACTGTTACAGCCACTTTGCTTCCCAGTCTTTTTGTACCTTATCACTCTTCCTCATACTGAACTTATTTCCTAAACTCTTAATTTTCCTCCTCCTGTCATACCCTACCACTAACTACAATTCCACCTCTGTCCATTTATCTCCTTGCTCATTTCCATAACTTCTGCTTTCACATATCTTATCAATTTTTAAACTACATTCTGTAGATTATTACAAAAAGCAAAAATACGCCAGTTTAATATTTTCCTTGCCATCATGCAATAAATACATTAACTTATTATTGATTAGAAAAATAACATAATTAGCCAATTTATGTCAATTTTTTCTTGAGTTTTGGGTAAAAATGTTATGTTCATGTAAAAAATATTTAAAATAAGCTCTTTTATAGATGTTTTTACCCTGCAGTTATAAACATACATCATGTATAATTTAAATGTGGAGCTTTTTTCCCTGTTCCTTTGCTGAAAATGGATTTTACCCAGTCAGACTTTTCCCGGTCAACAAAGATAAATTAATTAAATAAGTAAATATATTAATAAAATTCATGTACATGGGAAAATGTGCCCAGACAGAAGAGTAGCTTAAGTGTATGGATGTCAGAAATAAGGTGACATTGTATCACAAATTCTTGCAAAGTATATTTTTTGCACAGGGTACTAGTCAAGGCTCTACACATATAGCAAATACATTCAGTAGAGCAGAATATAAATTATCAGAGCTAGCAGGAAACAAATGCTAGAAGAACCAGTTATTTTGTTTAATTCTGCTTTTACTAGAAAGAGAAAAAAAGTAAAAGGATTTTAGAAACCTACTGACTTTGAGTTAGAAATGTAGCAAGACGTTGCAAACAGCTGGCATGAGCAAACGTGAACAAAGACATTCTGCCTTATCTGCTTCTTCCGTTAAAGAAATTTCTTCGTCAGGGTTTAATGTTCAAAACAGACTAAATAATAATGCCCTAGAAACTGAGAAGATTATTTTCTTGTGTGGAGATATGAAGCACATCTAGGAGGAGTAGAGAAGAGTGCTAAGGAAAAGAAAGTGATTTAATTTATTGGTCTAGAATGTCAACTTAGAATAGGTAGTACAGAGTTGTGCCATAGGTATTGCATGTCATAACAAAACTGTAAAGGGAAACATCCTAGCATCTCCATTACCATATCATCCATGGAGTTTAATGGGGACAGATTTGACCCCGTTCAAAGAAGCCATACATTTTATGTGCATGGATTATTGAAGTTCCATGATGTAATAACACTGGCAGACACAACAAGTCTCAAGCGTGATTGTTGCATTATAGTCTACTTTATCAACACAGATAATCTGATTTTGTTGTGGTCCACACTACAATAGTCAAATATTAAAAAGATCTGTGCAAAAACAGGAATTTTGTTGTGGTCCACACTACAATAGTCAAATATTAAAAAGATCTGTGCAAAAACAGGAATTTGTACATGCCATGTCTGGTTTTTACTGTCCTTAGTATAATAGATAGAGGTCCATACAATCCTCAGTATGACGCAAACATTGTAGTGTCTGATGAGAAGAAACAGTTGCAAATGCCGTGAGGACTGTTGTCCTCTAGTTTATATGCTTAACTGTTGATTGACAAAGATAATAAAGCAGATTACCTTCTTTGGCTGTATTATCGGTGCTTTAAATTCCTTCCAAAGTAAACTACATGCTGATGAGAAATCAGCAGTGACAGTGGTATTACTATAACAGAGACTTCAGAAGGTTACTGGGCTTATAGTTTGGCGATAAAGAAAGAATAGACACTATGGGAAAAGTCCACAGCCTGAAAATGAATTAGTTAATAGAGCGGTTTAGACTTTCATGGGGAAGAAGGAAAGCTTTATAAAAGAAATCCTGGGTATTGTATAAGACAAAATAGGGGAAAATTAGTTGATATTGTACATATCCAAACTACCAGATCATTGGTGAAGGCAGAGTTTAAGGGCAGGGAATAGAAAAGCTGCATTAGTGGAAGACCTGAATCTGTCCAAGGTGGGCTATTGTATTCTTATATCTTGGTTGGAAAATGAGGTAGTAGAGAGATTAGACCAGGAAGAGTTTTTAATACAGTAAAACGTTGTGCAGCCTTCTAGTTGTTGCACCGACCAATAGAAGAGAGAGGGGATGAAGGAAGTGGAGGTGAGAGCTGCATTAGACCATGGAGATCAGTTTGGCTGAAGGAGGTGAAGGGGATAATGAAAGTGTATAACAAACAGAAAGATTGAGAAGGGCTGTGGTGGTTGCAGTAAGTAATAGAGAAATTGACAACTGGGAAGATCGTGCAAAAAGGCATTACTAGAGAGGAAGGTAGCAGTGTGAATTGAAAAAAGAAATAATGAACTTCTAAAAACATAGAGGAGAGGAAAAAGCCAGATGCAAAACAGATGATGAAGAAAGGGAACTTCAAAGAAGAAGATGACAAGCAAGATGTGATCCAAATCAACTCCTGAGTCGGTCTTCACAAATATTAAAAGGAGAGAGGAATATCATTCTTAGATGAACAATGGAGGAAGGTGAGAAATGAGCAAAGGGGGTATTGTCAGTAGGATGACTGAACAAGGGTATAGCTAGAGAAGAGACAGGACACAAGTACCCAATAGAATATCTCCTAAAATGAACAATAATCTTGCCACAGTCCTATTGAGGCAAATTATCTGAGAGATTCAGTAGGTCAGTGACTGATAAAGTCTTATTCCAGTCTTACAGAATCACTCTAGCAGTAGCAGTCTGCAAAGTTGATAGTAAGTTGAGTGAAATTACAGGCTTGTAAGACTGCAGGTCTGGAATAAGGCTGTAGTAGTACCAGTCTGCAGATGGCATGGAAAGCAAAATTAGAGGCTGGCAAAACTGAGTTCAGTAACTGGAACTACAGTGGAGAAAATGCTAAGGGAAAAGTTGACATTGTAAATGGAGAGCTAACAGACTACAAGAGACAGTACAGCATCGCTTGATGAACAGAAGATCTTGCAGATAAGTGATCCTTTTCTGCAAATTCATTACTAAGGAAATGGACAAGAGTAACTCTGTTGCTGCAGTTCTACTCCGAGTTCAGCAGAGCATGAGATTGTGTCGCTCAAGATCACTGAGCAAGCTAAAGAGAGAGGAGAAAAATGTAGATGATGAGGTAGTGCTCCTGGCTGAAATAACACAAAATTGGAGAAAGGGTTTTGTCTTTTATGGAAAAGTAACTAGTGGTGGTGCTGTTGGGGAAGTGGATAGTGCTAGACCAGGTGTTCTTTGATGTGCTTGACTCAGACATAACAGAAGTCAGTGAGAATGGCATCGCACTCTATTTGTGGATGAGGGCAGCAAAAATGAAATCTTCCTGGTTGGGAGGGTGGCTTAATGGCTAAGGTGTTTGCCTTACAAACACAAGGCACAGGGTTTGAGTCTCACAAGGGATAATTGGCTAGGCTTAAAATGGCTCGCAAGGGCAATTAGCTTAGTACTAATCTGTGAACCTATTTGTTTACATCTCCTGTATTTATTCTGATCCCGGTTTCATCTGCAGTCAATCTTGGGAGAATATTGGGAAATTCACTAAGTAAATTGTAACCAAAGTTCATTTCAGAATTAAGACTTAGTGCTGCAGCTATGGTGTAACAGACTGGAAGAGCTCAAAGCAAGCCAGCAGATCAGAATAGGAACTTAAGGATGGTCATAATAATCCAGTTAAATCACCCATGGGAAGAACAGAAGCATGGGTACGAAGGCCAAAATGATGCTGCAGTGTATCCTTTGGTGAATTTATTTCATGAGAAATGATGTCATGTTCATGTTTCATCATGTCACTGGACAGAACACAGGTAGGCCATATAGGGAGAGTGAAGTACTGTGTGACTGAATAGTTCAGGGGAAAATGGTAACGTGATAAGAGGAATAGTAGAGCTAAACCTTTGAGAAACACTAAGGAAACTAGCATGTCTATCCGTGGAAGGTAGAAGAGGTAGAGGGATGTATTCATGTTGAGGCGATGAAGGTAGTTTTGGCGAATGGAAACTGAAAACCATTTGCAAAAACTACTTTTGGTAAACAATAGAATACTCGCTATTTTTGCATTTGCCAAAACTACATTCGTCCACATGACACAATCCTGTGGTAACATAGCCTGAGTGTACAGAATAATAAAACTGAAATGATACTCGCTGTTTTTGCATTTGCCAAAACTACATTTGTCCACATGACACAATCCTGTGGTAACATAGCCTGAGTGTACAGAATAATAAAACTGAAATGATAGGGAGTGGGTTTTTTTTTTTTTAAGAAGTCTCACCCCATGAAATATCTGTGTGTGTATACTTATGAGTACACACACACACACACACACACACACACACACACACACACACACATATACATATAAAAGAAGCAGCAAGTGCTAAGGTATTCTCTGAATGTATATATGCTCAAATCAAGTAAGTATAAGTACAGCATAGTGGTGGCCCACGTTTAGGTAAAGGACCTGGCATAAAAAAAACCTTGAAGGATATGGAGAGTGACACAACAGAGATATCCATGCATGTCACAAGTGCCGGAAAAGTCCTGGTATTGTGTGGAGTTCTTCCATCACCAAAAATGATGCTGGTGTATGTATAAAGTAAAGATGGTTGGTTTTAACAATTGGCTAAGTACTTGGTTTTATTCTGGAGGGGTCACTGTGATGCGTGACAGTCATACTTGCTTCACCAATGACTGTTTGCACCTCTCATTTAAAGGCTTCAGCATAGTACAGAAAGCTTTTGCTGTCCCCGTTGTGTCTTTTTAGGCAGGGTCCTGGTGATGGACTTCCAACCTAATTCCAAAACAGTCCAACCACTAGGCTGTATCAAGGTTGCTCTACTAAATGCCAGAAGTTTAAATAGACAGCTTGGACGTTGAGGCCCACTTGCATTTAGAGCACACCCATGCATATGTTGGTAGAGAAACTTGTTTTAAGAGCACAGATATGATTCTCTCAATACCTGGGTTTTGTTCTTACCATTTGTTTAGACCTGATAGAAATGGTAGTAGTGTGTCCATATTTGTTACAGATCTCATTATTTCTGAAGGAATACATAAGAGACCATAAAACAGAGCTTATAGAGATTCAGTTTGCACTAAATAGGATTGGCTGTCAGATAATGAGGTGCTACAGGACCCCCCCCCATGTCTCCAGAAAATCACACACAATGTCCTGAAATATTCATAGGGAACTCCCTGTGAGTAGGAATGCTGTTGACCTAAGGCAAGTTTAATGGCATTTGGAACACCAGAAGGATAAGCCAGTGCAGGAATAGCACTTGCTGTAAGACGTGTTCCAGTTGCACTTGATCTTTGAGTGTTAGGCAGTTTCTAAGTTAGACCTTTTACTATGAAATCCTTGCTAACCTCTCCAGCAACTCCACAATACCCCACTGATTAGTAACTCATTTAGACTTTGGAGCCCTATACCCCTTGTGGTCACTGTAATATTGAATTCATACTTTGTGTCCTGTATCAGCCTGTATTTTAATATTTCAAAATAGTATAAGACACCAGTTAAGAAATGTTGCCTGTATTTATATCAGCACATGCATTTATATTTTAGTGCTGTGTGTGTGTGTGTGTATGTATATGTATATGCGTGCACATGTGTGTATAAATATTTGTATGTATATGTGGCAGTTTAATGCAGAGGATTAAGGGTGAGCTACTAATAGGCTTCATCTTATAATCCTTGGGGTTGAATCCTTTAGTATCCGTTTGCCTATTCTCTGTCTTGAAAGAGCCAATTAGGCCTAGGGAGTTTACCTGGTTAAATGAACAAAACAAAATGTACACACACACAGGCAAGTATTGCATGTGTCATCACCCATGTATGCATGTTCATGCAGGTTTAATTATAAATGTTGGATACTAATTTATTTAAGTAATTGGTCCCAGTCCCCCAGTGTTACTCATCACCTGTAGCATTTGTTATTCCATGGCTTACTCTAACTGCAACCTGTCTAGATTTTGTGTAGTGTTTTCATCCATTTTGTGTGTTTCTCCTTTCCCCTGGTTAGAGAGTTAACCTTGCAAAAACATTCTGTCGCTATTGTGCTGGGTGATGTTTGAGGTGGTTGCATGATCAGTCATTTGTGACTGATGAATTGGCATTCAGGCATTTGCTGGTAGTTGATTCCTTGATGCAATTTTTTATGCATGCGTATGAATATGTGTGTATATATCGTGCATGTCATACAAAGATATATCTAAAGTATAAATATGTGGGTGCATGTGCAAATAAAGTGCAAGGGGATGTGAATTGTGCAGATATTACCACATAGTTAGAGATGTTGTGATACAGAAGTCCAAGGGAAAATTTTAGACCAATACTTATCCATGAACCTATGAAAAGTGTAATTCTTTTTTTAACTGATTAATCATTTTGCATGGTTATAACGGAACTACAAAATGTTTGACTCGAGTGCCTAAAAATGATTGTACTACTCTTGTTACATACTGTTAACACAGTTTTAGTTGTGAATTTTGTTTCATTGTTTTCCGTAAATTGTGTTTAGATTCTGGGCTGCACAAGTTCAGTGCACTAGGTCATGTGGTGATGACCCATAGATAGTATGATGAAAATTTGAGTTCAAATTGTTTAGTTTTGCTAGAGCTGTAGGAACTTGTTATAAACAGTTTCAGAATTGCTCATTTCATGGCTGGGTATCATTAACAGCTACACAAAGTGTAGCGATCGTGTTGGCATTGTGCAGTGCTGCTAAAGCATAGAGCACTATTTGGTATTCATTCATTTTGATACAACGTGTAGAGCCACGCAACAATGGGAAACGGCAGAATAGGCTAATGAAAGCATAAGGAGTTGAAGTATATGCTAATTAACCAGTATGTCGGAGCTATTCATCTGCTAAGAACTAAGCCAACATTGGAATTGAGAAAGGAGATTCTGCCAATAGGGATGACTGCAATTGGGGATGCAGACAATAGGGAGCTGGAATTTGTTGGAGAAAACTGGCAAAGGAACCAAGGTATTGAGCAAATAACTAGAGAGGGAGAGGTAATAGAATGGGATGACACCAAGAATTTGTTTGGACTGCAGGTTAGAGATTGCCTATCAAGGATTGATATCAAGAGTGTAGGCAAAGAGAAATAAGGGAGTCCTAAACAAAATACCAACACTAGTACAGTTTTTAGCAGAATCTGGAACAGAAGCTGCCATTAAGAAAGGACTAATTAGTAGAGCATATACAATATTGCATGATTGATTAGAGGAGGTTAGAAAGGATTGGGACGAGAGACTGGCTAAGCAGTTCATGAAGAAACAATGGGGGAATGTATTTGCATCTCCCAAATATGCAATAAAGTCTAGAAGTTTTAGGATCTTTGCTTGGAAATGTTTATTTGGGGTATAAAATTACCTATGTAGACGCCAAAGAATTTTTTCTCGAGTAGACAGCAAATGTTAGAAGTGTGATGGGGAAGAAAGAGGTAGATGGGAACATATTTTTTGGGAGTGTAATGAGTTGTCAGACTTTTAAAGATTCCCTGCAGGCTACTCTGTCAGATACACTGGGTGAGCAAATTGGTGTAACTTAAGGAAATTATTTTTTTGAGCTATGATACAGAACCGGAATTGCCTAGACATAGTAAGGCCTTGCTGATTCTAATTATGGTGGCTGCCAAAAAAATGTAATTACTAGAAAATGGAAATCAAAGTCCAAACCAACTTTACTAGAAATAGCGAATATAGTAACAGAGATAAAACAACTAGAACTGGGATCTTTAGAAAAGAGTAGGAATAAATTACATAGGAAAAAAATGGGAATTGTGGGAACAATACATGGAGAGGAAGAATGTTTGACTAACAATGACTGGATAGATTATAAGTGATGTATAATGTTTGCAACCACAATTGTGTCAACATGGTTTGTAATGTATAATGTTTGCAACTGAAATTTTGTCAGTATGCTTTGTTTTCATTTACATAAATGTAAGATTGCCTGTGTCATAGATGATGATAATTTAATAAAAATGTTTCTTGTTTAAAAAATGTCTGCGCTATTCAGGAAGGTGTAAAGCAGTTGTGTACACCTGGTGTAGGCTTTTGCCATGTAAACCAAAACCTTTTTGAATACAGGCGTGATTACACTAGGAAAAAAACATGTTAGGGTATGCTGCTGCTATTATTATGCTGCATATACAATAAGCTTTAAATTGGGGTGCTGCTCTTGCTCCTGCCAGACCTTAGGCAAGAAGGGTGTTTAGACCCTGTTTAATTTATCATGGACTTCATGAAACAGAAATTTGTACAGATACAGGGTGGACCGGGAAACACTGGAAGAAATATGCAGCCACTGCCACCCCCATCTCAGGCCCCAGGGAAATCCTAGAGAACCCATCTCAGTGGAAACAAAGGTATGTTTAGTATTGTGTACTAGCTTTTCAGAGGCCCACAGGGGTATATGAGGGGTGTCACCAGCATCTACTTCTAAATATTTATCAGTTTTTAAATGTAATGCTACTACATGCAAGGGAGCATGTCTGTTTCCCACAAACACCACAGGGGAGAGCAAGAACTATGCAGGAATTTTGTGCAGTGGTACACTTCCTTGAAATGGAGAGGGCCATAGATTGCATACACACGCACACTCATTTATTTTTATACATATATATATATATATATATATATATCTATATATAAAGCTTCACCAAGAGAACAAGAAAGGAGTTACATCAACAGAAACAATTTCCAGTCCATAAACTGTCATGTTGTTTGTAATACCCAAGGTATCATCTAAAAGCGTCTGTGTACACTGTGTATGGCTGAACACTTTGCCATAATTCACTCTCCACGACTCAAATGTATGGCACACTTGTGAGCTGTACACCAGGTTTTTAGGGGTGACATCCCTCAAGGGCATCTGTTGGGGATGCAGGTTATGCACTGGAGCCATGGGTCATGACACGCATAAAAGAAGCCCACACAACCCCACTGAGCAAAGATACAGTGAGGCCCACACTCAGGCAAGGAATATCATAGAACTTGTGTTTGGTTTACTGAAATCAAGGTACCGGTGTCTAGACACATCTGGAGGTGCACTGCAGTATGACACGGGGACCTGTGCTGATATAGTCTGTGCCATGTTACACTATCATTTTCAGGAAACAGCTCCATCAAGGACAGCAAGGGACAGGGCCACAGTTTCAAGGACCACAGGCAGGGCCCACAGCAGCGCAAGTACAGATGAGTAGTTTGAGGGAGAACCACCAGCAGCACAGGCACTCCCTAAGAGGCAAAAGCTGGCACACACAACCACTAACTAGGTTGAAGCCTGATATAGACCATGCACATACAATTAGGAAAAATTCTGCTTGTCAGACTCCAACCTTTATCTAAACATGTAATGATTGTGTTCTAATAACATTAGGCAGGGATAACCCCCAAGGACACAATACAGACCTGCACTAATGATAAAGTGTGGAAAATGTAAATACAATAAAAATGTGATCGTACTGATTGCTCTCAAATCGACACATGTATATGCTCTCAAATTGACACATGTATACGCCCTCATGAGTACACACAAGTTAACCTCCCCCAACAAAACACAGAGTAAGTAGTATATTTTGAACTGGGTAACCAGCACAGATTTGTATAACTCCTCTGTAATGGAGATAACACAGGTTTAAACTTTACAGTACATTTCTGCATTAACAATTTAACAATTATCAGTGCAACATGACATAGTTACACCAAACTGTTATAATGTTCTTATCCACTGCTGTAGAGACCAGACCAGTAGAAGTAGACCATCTGTGGGCCATCTCTACATGACCTTTTTTGTGCTAACGTAGATAATAACCCTAGACCTCCCTACATACTTAGAATACCATTATCTGCAAAAAGTGTGCAAACATTACATAAAAATTCATTTACATTTGTTGTTTAAACCTTGGCTGTAGATGAATGCCACTGTTGAAGTGACACCCCGACTCCATGTGTAAAAATGGGAAAAGAGGCTGTGGATGGATGTAGCATAGTTGTAGAAATGGTTGTGTCAGAAGTAAGAGATAAATGTAAATGCATAAAATTCAAGCAAATGCACTTAGTCTCAATATTTCACCCTTGTACTATCAAAATGAAAGCATTATTTAAGAAATGGCTGCATATCTTGACAATACAGCAGTGCAGAAACTAGCTAAATCACCCTGCTTCTACTAATATGTAGCTCTGTTTCAAAGCAGATCCAACAATGTGATACAAGGGTACTGCCTGCACCAGTACCTTCATATAGTGCAGAGTCAGCCCTGTGAGTATGCAAATGACGTGTGGAATCATTAGTATTCCAGAATACCAAAATCTGCACACCATGTAGGGAATGTAAACAATGTGTAGAGACCTACATCATTACATGCACCCATTCTCAGCAACACAAGGACCAGAATTGAGAAGCATTGCCTGTTCGTGGCTTGCAGGTGTAGATACTCATTCTCTTCTCTCTGATATACATCTAATCAGACTGTGTCTGGGACAAGGAAAAAAAAGTGTGCAAGTACATTGACTTTTCAATGCTGGTTTCTTTATGATTTGTCTTACTCATTCCCTCCAGTACAGCTCTTTTGATTGTGCACCTTTAACTCCTAGTGGGCGTGGCTTGAGTCTTTAAATCACCTTACAATTCTAACAAATACTCATTGACATAGGTCAAATATCAATACAATTGTGTTTGCCATCATGTATGCTTCAAGATAAAATATTCTGATACCTCGTACAGGGCATGGTTTTGGAATTATTAATGCAAATATGAACAAGCAATATTTGACGCCTAGAGGAGCAGTAGGAGGTAACTGCAGATGCACCTGGAGGCGTCACTCGGATGTAATGTTTGCTTGCTGTTTGGCAAAGCGAAAATTACTTTCATGACTTGAGGAAAAAGGCAAACAGGTTAGTTTAGGCCGCTTTAGGTCACGCAGGTGTTGTTGCTCAGCTGACAGCACTCTAGATAGTATACAGAAAAGAAAAAAAATGCCATGCCTGCTATGTAACTTTTTTTGTTGCACAGGAGACAAGTGCAATAAGCTGATGGATGAAGTATTTCTGATTTAAAAAAAAAATCATGCAAAAATGCGCAGGAAACCAGGTACTGATGTAAACACAAATCCAAAACAAAAGAACCGAACACCAGCAGCCTAACAAACTCGGAACTTTAATAACAAAGCAAAAAACATGGAGATAAAAACAGTCACAATCAGAACCATGAAACAGCAAGTAAAAACATTTCTCTCTGTCACCTGATTGGGTAAATCTTAGAGACAGTAAAAAATACAGAATGAATATCACAACTTGGCAGCTCTCATTTTAAGTTCACTGATATGATAATAGAAATGTCATCATTACTCTCTGGCAAATGTGTCTCGTCTAATCCTAATCCAAGTTGCCAGTGCAATAATTTATTCTTCCAGACCTCTGTGTAGTCAGCTGTTTGTATTTGTTCCAAAATGAAAAACTTAAATCTTTTAAAAACTAGACAGGCTAGGGAATGCCTAGCAGAACGTTCTTGCTGTCAGCCTTCTGTGAACTATAAACATGCTGATAGATTCTTTTGTTAAGTGCATTGTTGGTTTTACCTACATAAAACCCTTGACATTGGGTGCAAACCATGATGTATACCACCCTTTCAGATTGGCAACAAAACTTGCCTCCTTTCTCAAGTTCCATGATCATGTCCACTGAGGGGCCCATGTAATTGTTCTCATTGTAATAACATTGAGGACATCTCTCACATTTCACAGTCACTGGAAGTCTGAAACGAGGTCAAGACAAGGTCTTTCCAATACATTTTATGATGCTGGGCTTTCTTTTGCAAGTAAATCTGGGCTACCTGTTGACCAACTGCTGGGTGGTATATATATTGTGGTTTGCACCTAATGTGTTTTATGTCAGCAAAACCAACAATTCCCCTCAACAAAAGGATCTGTCAGCATGTTTATAGTATACAAAATGTTAACAGCAAGAGCGCCCTGACTAGGCATTCCCTATCCTGTATAGGTTTTAAAATATTTAAGTTTTTCATTTTGGAACAAGTACAAGCAGCTGATTACACAGGGCAGCAGAACAACAAATTATTGTACTGTGAAATGTGCCAACTTGGATTAGACGCCACACATTTGCCAGGGATTAATGATGGCATTTCTGTTATCAGTGAACTTAAAATGAGAGCTTCTAAGTTTTAAATAGTGTTATTCATTCTGTATTTACTGTCTCTTAAGATTTTCCCAGGCTTTAGTGGTCCCTGTCACCTGATTGGGTGTTTTTGGGAGTGTGTTTTCATGAATTTCGTTTAAAAAGCTTTTGCTTCCTGTTTCATGGTTCTGATGATAACCGACTGTTTTTATCTCCAAGTTGTTTGTTTTGTTAAAGTTCCGAGTTTGTTAGGCTGCTGGTGTTTAGTTCTTTTGTTTTGGAATAGTATTTACATCAGTACCACGTTTCTTGCTTATTTTTTGATGTTTTTCACTTTGCAACAGTTTCCCGGTTATGTCAGCCAACGACTCACAGGAGCTATTCCATAGAGGTTAATTTTCTTTCAGTACGGAGCATGGTGATTTAACAGGCCTGATTCAGCAAATAATACAACTTTTATCACAGCACACCTGGATTTTTAACACTGGGGACACCAGAGATGACATTTCACCTGCACAGAGAGTAGTTCCTTCCAGTAATACACCTATTCAGCCCTCTGGAGGCATCCAGGATTTTGCATCCAGTACTAAAGTTAACAGATGGCTGGACATTTTGGAATTTGGTCCATGTAAGGAATACATTGTCTGCTGATGGACAGTATTTAACATTGCAATAGTAGATTCAAACTTTAGAGAAGAGTTTGTTTAAATTTGAATCATTGCAGCTTGAAAATGTTTTTTTTTTTTGGGGGGGGGTGAAAAGGGGTGATGTCCCAAAGGGACTACGACTCTGGAAATTTTCACAGGGTGGTGTTGAGTATTCCCCTTTTTCATTCCGAACTCCTAGAATTTTTTTGACTGTACCGGGTTGGAACTCTGTCGGCATATCAAAGAGAATGAGAGAAGGCTGCATAAACTTAAGGAGGAGATCAACAAGTTTGTTGACCCAATTACTAGCGACTTAGATTTCCATAAACCCAAAGTTCACTTCAACAAGATTTTTCATTCTACAGACCAAAAGGTTGTACAATAGAAAGACAGAAAGTTGGAGCGTGACAGTTTGGATTACCAGAATAGGATAGTTTACCCCAAACCTCCTGGTACAGGTACTAATGCACATGCCACCACTTACTGTATTTTTGATGGAAAATATCAGCTTCCTGAAGCAAGTCATGATGGAGAGGTCCCTTTAGGGGACACCCCTCTTGGAGATCAGAGAGTCTTACAAAAAGCAGCAACCCTAGGTCAGCAAACAGGGTGAAAACAAGCGAGGAAAAGGAGCAACCATAGGAGTGGATTTCGCCACCAGAAGTGGTAAACACAGTGGAGGAACAGAGTGGAGTGGGGGACCACAACAATAGTCAAGGTACTGTAAAAATAACTTTTTTTATTTTTAATATGTGTAACTATATTGACTTTCTGACTGGACAAGTGCACCATTCACTGTTTTTTAAGGGATTTAATTTCATCCCTTCCAGTAGAGCGACTTTGGAGCACACTTTATTGGATTTTGAAGCTCTTCACTTGGAATTTGAATTTCCAGGTGCTGTTTGGTGACAAGGGTGTATTACAAATTGAGGCTAATCCCTTCAAAAGGAAAAGTTTAGCCAGTCTCCCCTTACATCCCACTATCAACATATTTAAAAAGATTTGTGAGAAAGATATTCAAGAGCTTCTCCGTTCCGACTGTAACAAGCGATTCTATAATCCCTCCATCAGACAGGGAAATCCTAAAAGCTATCACTACAAATAAAGAAGCAGGATGTATGAAGCCCGACAAAGGCAGTGGTTTAACGATTAAGGGATACCTGGATTATAAAGGGCATATGTGCAGTCTTCTAGGAGACGGCCATACTTGTAGTGTGGCCTCCCTCAATGAAATATCCATTGCGTATAGAAGCATTAAGATTACTCTCGAATTGCTGTTACTTGACAACATTCCACATGAACTGTAGGAGTTTCTTTCCATTTCCGTATACAGCTATCTAAACTTGTTAATCTTAACCTGTTTGCAACCTCCCTAGCCTGGTTCCCTAGCTATCTCTCTTGTAGGCAGCAGTCTGTCAGATGGCTGTCATCCTGCTGTCCCTATATTCTAGTCCCATTTGGTGTTTCACAAGTTTCCATCTCGGGTCCCCTCCTTTATAACATTTTCACTAATGAACTATACACATCCTGTGTACAATCCTCCCTCATCCAATATGCAGCCGATTCGACTCTCATCTCCACCTCCAGCAATATCTCTGAACTTCTTAACCTAACACCTTTCGATCCACAGAAAAGTGGCTGTCCAATCTACTCATCCTTAACCCTAAAAAGATCAAATTCTTGCTCTTTCTCCCCCACTATCTCATCATAAATCCACGTTTGCTATTTCATCCTCCAGTAACACTATCATAAAACCCAAACCCCACACAAAGCTCCTAGGTGTGATCATTGATGATAAACTTAAGTTTAACCTTCACATATTTGTATAAAAAAAAACTCACCAGAAACTAGGCTAACTATATCGCAACAAAAAAATTTCTAAACTTCAGTGCCAGACTCTCCCTGGCACAGACGCTCCTCCTCTCTTCCCTTCTATACGCTGCCCCAATTCTAACTAATATTCAGTCCACGACCTTGCTCAAGCATACCACAAAATATCTAGAACTCTCCTTACAGCTCACACCAGTGCCTAGCACTAAACGCTCTCCAGTGGCTTGAACTCCTCCAACAACTCCTTCTATCACAATTTCAAATACACACTATTCTATACAAAACATCTTCCTGCCCTGCTGTCTCCTCCCTTGTATTCACCTATTCCCCATCTCAGACCATACGCACCTCTAACCAGCAACTTCTGGATATGTACCATCCAAAAAAAATGTGGGCAAACTTCTGTATAAATGCTCTGTAACCCAAGCTTGAAACAAACTTCCTGTACACATTCACTCCATTACCCACCCACTACACATTAAAAAAAGAACTCAAACTTCACCTTCTCAATTCCAAGACTTGCCCTTGCCATGACCCAACCTAACTCCACTACACTCTTGTTTCATATTCCCACCACTTGTGAATTTATAATACTGTCTCCCTATTTTTAATTGGTAACCTACTAGGTGTTTACCTGGTAAACTCAACCTCTCAAAAGTGAAGACTTGAATTTGCGATGTATATTTTTATATATTTGTGCAAATGCTACTTGTTTATACACTATGTGCATGCTTCTAACTTTCTACTTTTTTGACTGTTGTACTTCTAATTTTTGTACCGTCTTGAAGTGTGAATTATTATGTATACTGCCAATCATTAGCGGACCGGAGTTCCGCTGCGGCAACCCCTAACCGGGAAAAGCCGAAAGACACAACAACTGAAAATTGTTTGTGTGTGAACTTTAATCTGAAATGTGTTTGCAATCTGGAGCTTTTCTCTACGGGTCTCCACTGATAATTGATTACTGGCCCAATTGAACCAACCTGGTTAACAAATATCAATAAGTAAATATACAAGCACAGATCCTTCAGTATTCCCTGGATGTTAAGAATGTTGAGCAGATTATTTGCAAGAACTGGCATGTTCTTTCCTGTGATTAAGGGACCCCAGAAGTTGGTCAATAGTCAGCCCACATTTACATACAAAAGAGACATTGTCTTGACCTCATTTCCAGACTTCCGGTGACTCTGAAATTTGTGAGCTGTCCACAGTGTTATTACATTGAGAACAATTACAAGGGTCCCTTAGTGGACATTATTATGAAACATGCGAAAGGGGGCAAGTTTTATTGCTATTCTGAAAGGATGGTATACAACGTGGTTTGCACCCAGTGTCAAGGGTTTATGTAGGCAAAACCAACAATGCACTCAACAAAAGAATCTATTAACATGTTTATAATATGCCGAAGGCTGACAGCAAGAGCATTCTGGCTAGGCATTCCCTATCCTGTCAGGTTTTAAAAGATTTAAGTTTTTCATTCTGGAACAAGTACAAGTAGCTGCCTGCACAGAGGACTGGAAAAACAAATTATTGCACTGTGAAATGTTGTGGCAACTTGAATTAGATGCCACACATTTGCCAGTGAGTAATGATGGCATTTCTGTTATCAGTGAACTTAAAATGAGAGCTTCCAAGTTGTAAATAGTGTTATTCATTTTGTATTTACTGTCTAAGATTTTCCTGGGATTTAGTGGTCCCTGTCACCAGTGGTTTTTTTGGGGGTGTTTTCATGAAATTCCTTTAAAAATGTTTTAAATTTTCCTGTCTCATGTTTTGATGATAACTGTGACTTGTTTGTTTTTTATCTCCAAGTTTTTTTGTTTTGTTGTTAAAGTTCTGAGTTTGTTAGGCTGCTGGTGTTCAGTTCTTTAATATCTGATGCAAGGTTCTTTGGAAAGGATTGTCAGAATATATATTTAATCTCATTTTGTGATACCATAGTTTTAAAATAATCTGTTGTCAGTATTGCTAGCACTATGTGATCATTATTCTGTCAACTGTAGCATACTATGTCAGTAACAACAGGTCTGATAATGTGTTCCATAAAGTACATGTCTGATGTTGCATGGAGATGTGAGAAGGAAAAATTGTACAATTGAATGAATCTCTTATTCTGGTCATTGCTACATATACCCATGCATTGCATGTTGTTCACTATCTGCGATTGCCATAACATATATAGGTTCATAGGTTCATACTAGGCTATCTGCCCTAGGGCATTTATAAGCCTAGCCAGAGTATGTTTGGCTTTCGCCACCCATTTTAAATTTATTTTGCTATGCCCTTTTTCGAGGTTAGTATACTGTGCCTCTGTCTAACAGTGACACAGAAGTGATACCCGGGGTAAACCTACGATCTCCCATCCATTCATCAAGATTCCTCTTGAAGAGAGTCAATGAGGGACTCTGCCTAACCTGGACTGGGATTTTATTCCAGAGTGAAGGGAGCCTCTAGGTTATGAATCTGTCCCTCCAGCATGTCCTATTTATTTCAGTGCTGAGGTTCAAGTCTCTCGAGCGTGTAGCTCGATGGGATTTGAATTTTTTGAGGTGCAGCATGTCTGTTAATTCCGGGTTGGACATGGCCTTAATACGTCAGGCACAGGTCACCTCTGAGCAGGTGGTATGCCACTGAGTAGAGCTGGAGTTTCTTTAACCGGGCAGCATATGGCATCTGTTTGAGCCCTTTGATCCTCTTGGTGAGGTACTTTTTGAGTCGTTCTAGTTGCTGCAGGTGTCTGGTAAGGTACATCCCAAAAGGGGCATTGTACTCAATTATGAGCCTGATGAGGGATGAGTAAAGAGGCACAATGACCTCCCCTGATCTAGATGTGAATCCCTTCATGATTAGGTGGGCTATATAAAATGTTTTTCTAACCACTTTGGCCATATGGTTGTCAAATGAGAGATTGCTATCAACTTGGGTACCCAGGTCCCTAATTACTTCTTCTGTACTTAATGGATTACCACCTATGTGGTAATTTGTGGGCACTTTGTTTTTGCCAAAGGGTTATCCTGCAATGTCTATTTTATATACTCTCCACTTTGTATCACTCAGTTACAATTCACTACTTAAGGGAAAAGGTGATTAAATGTAGTTTAGGTTGCCTTGAGTAGCTCAAAGAATGCCTGGAGGCTTTGTGTGGCTTGCAGCACTCTGGATAGTAATCATTCAAAAAATACATCTGTCAACGTATAACTGAGGGTAATCAACCGAAAGAAGGTACCTGAGCATTGTTTGAATCATGTCTTCCATTTTCTCACTTTAAAGTACATTTGCTCTCCACTTGGCATTGCACAAACTCTGTTCACTAACTAGGGAAAAAAATTGAAACATTTAGTTAGGGCCGCCTTAGGCAGCTCACATGCCTAGCAGCTTTGGGTGGCACCTCGCAACACAAAGAGTACTTAAATCAGTAAATGCACCTGACAGATGTCAAATTCTGCAGGATTTAAACATCACACAGTATTGCCCACACAGGATTTAAACATCACATTGCATTTTATCATGCATGTTGGATAACTTTCTAACAGTCTTCTAATCTTGTTTGCTGAACACTTTGCCATAATTCACAGTATTTACTTCTCAATGTTTTCCATTTTAATTTACATTTGCTCACTGCTTTGGCATCGAGCAAAAACAGTTCACTACCTAAAGAAAAAAGTGAAAAATTTAGTTTAGGCTGCCTTAGCGCAAACATGCTTAGCAATGATTCACTGTCCTCAGCACACTGGACAGTGCTGAGAGGATAGATTCCACCTATCCTAGAGCTATCTCTGTGGCACAAGGTGTAAGGACAGTGACTTTAGATAAATCATACAGCCTATTAAGGATTTTAATCCAACTACAAAATGCTTTTTAAAAAAGTTGTAAAAAGCACATCTCTCAACTTTTGTCAGTAAGCCTTGCATAATGAAAATGTGCTGTTTAGCATGTATTATTAATGTTTTAAAGATAAACTCAAACAAATCTATGTTCACTTTTCTAGACATCAATATTTCATGTAAGTATCGCTTGCATATGTATGATAGGCACAGTTCCTTTGCTGAAGTCCACATGATTCATCACGTATCCCAACTGAGTGTTTAGGACCCTTGTGTCTTCCGAAGTGTGCATGCAACATAAACTAACCTGTCTTGATCATAACATTCAGTTGCATCCGTGTGAACCATACCTGAAGTAAGAAAGACTTGCATAGAAATGCATTTCAAGACAGGATTACAAGACATGTATAGGCCTCTCTGAAGTGTATCTCAGTTCATTCAGATATCAGTAAATGTCAAATTTCCATGGTGTAAAGTTAGCTCTCCTGTGGCAATGTACAGTAAATTAATGCAGTAAGTTACAATTTTTTACTTACTACATCCCAGGGTTCTATTCCCAGCTGTTATAGAAATATTTTAACATTGGGTAAGTCCCAAAATGATTGGCAGGTGAAAAATGGCTTAGTTCTGACATAAGTGCAACCCTTAAAAGACGTGCCAGTAGGCAGTCCACTGTTGAACACTGGAAACTGTGACAATGGGTGGAGCATCACAAATGGCACAGTTCAATGCCATGTTTCCCACCTTTAATGTTGTTTGCTTTAAGTAGTTCAAGTATGTCTGCCAAGGGGTCCATCCTCACAATTGTGCAAATGTAGTTGGCAAGGCTGTGCACAGTACCAGTAACACGCGAGATCTGAATCGGGCACCAAATTAGACAGTTTGTAAGCTTAACTTATGCAGATATGGCTGGTGAGGGAGAGACTGGTGCTAAATTTAGAGCACAAAGGTGGGAGTGTTGAGAAGTCCAGGATTTTTGTGACTTTCCTCATGAAGCTTGACAGCTGTAGGCTGCTGCAGGGGGATTATATCAGGTCTCAGTATGAGGCTGAGGCTTGGAATAGCTAAGCAAAGGCCGACACCACTGCAGCTGGCATTCTATGCAATGAGTGACAAGGTTGTCACCACTGTAGTGGCCGTAAAATGCACAAACAGGACCTCCTAAGCTGATGGGAGGCTGAATTTAGGACTGGGAACACTCTCCCCAGTTGTGTAATTATTCAGACACATAATTACTGCGATATCCTAGACAGGGTATCTAGCCAACCAATGTAGTTACTCATTGTGCTTTCATATATATTCCTCTTTTTGTTCTCTACAGCTGCAGAGGAGATTGCTGCAAACTGTGAGGTGCACCAGGAGGGATTAACATGCCTGGAAGAGTCACAGGGTACATGTGAATCTAGTAAAACTTTTAGCGTAATAATTTTTCATTACCTCAAGCAGTAGCATCTCAAGCAGGCATAGGTAGGCAGTCATGTCAAGCATGCATGTCTTCCCATATAAGTGTTTCTGCTTGCATTAGGCAACTAAATACCAGCTTTACTGTGTGGGAGTTTAGTACCCAGAAACGGCATGTTTTTTTTTTTTTTTTTAAATTGATCATTTTTAAGATCTGAACAACAGTCTGTCAGAACTACTAACCTTATGGTAATTTTAAATTGTTAGAATGCCTAAATTCAGTCCATCATAGTTGAAAGAGTGGCAGCTGTTTTATTATGTCAGATCAGTGATAATTGTTTACTTAGTAACACATAAATGTTTTCCATCATTGTATGGATTTTTCAGAAGTGTGCAGTAATAAATTGTCATAGTTGTTTATGTATTGCCAGGGAGATGTTTGTTTTAAAGTATACAGTACTGTTACATGACATGTATTTAATTACCATTTCTTGTCTCCCCCCACCCTTCTCTCTCTTTTGGGGAAGGTTATAATTCACTAAATATCTCTTGTTTGCATAACTTTGCTTATGCATATTAAACATCAGTAGCACAGAGCGGTACACCGGGCCTAAGCCTGCTGTACCTTCAAAGATGGCAGCACTGACGCACATCACTTCAGGGTCACAGTCTCAGTGTTGCCTCCATAACCCCTGCCCTTACCTGTTCAAAGTATGTCAAGTAGCTGTGCCCTGGCTGCTGCTGCATTGGTACCTTCTGGGAACAGTATTAGTGGAGGTGGCAGTTTTGTCGTCCGACAGGAGCTGATGGGGCTGGTGGGGGATATTATGAAGAGGGGCCTCTGTGCATGTATTGGCAGGGTTGAAAGGGTCCTGTGTCACACTAGAAAGATGATGCCATGTCCAGCACTGACCTAGGGAGCTGCTGCAGGAGAAAGTGATAATAATTCTGAGAGCAAGGGCTTGAGTCTTACTGTTCTCATTCTGGATGTGGGTATACCTCTGATGTCCCCTACCTGTCCCCAAACATGTTGTCCCCCAACCTTCTGTCTCCATTGGCAACCTTGTTTGTCTTGTATGTCTGTGGATACCTTTAACCTAATCTACCTGCCTGACCCTGTAATTCCTAAGCACTTTTCCCAACATCCCACTCTCTACCAAAATTTATTACAAAAACAAAAAAGGCACCAGTCTCAGAAGAAATTACGCCCAATACATAACTCTCCACTTCAGGGGCCGACGTGGTGCAAGGGTTGGCGTTGTCGCTTCACAGCAGGAGGCTCTCCGATTTGATTCTCAGCTGGAGCGCCTTCTGTGCGGAGTCTACATGTCCTCCCTGCGGTTGAGTTAATTTAAAGACATGCAGGTAGGTGCGTGCATGTGTGGGTGTGCCTTCCTTGAGGGTTGGGCACCAGGCTGACAACTCGACACCGTAAAAGCTCACTGACAATCATTAGCAGACCGGAGTTCCACTGTGGTGACCCCTAACTGGGAAAAGCCGTAAGACAGAAGACCTAACTCTCCACTTCACGTATCTGTCAACATGACACAGTTGATTCTGTCCAATTGGCCATGCAATCTTATTGTGTTGCTGTCTTCCATCACTGGTGTGGTGACTCTGCAACGTTATGTAATTATGTGTAAAATTGTAAGTTGATGTTGTGAAAAAGTGGATAGTTATGGTGCTGTCCCATAACAGTCCTGCAAATTCCTGTATTCTTTTCCTTGCGTGTGCCCTCTGCTTGCTAACCCCATTTTCATCACTGTTTTATCCATCCTTTTTTCACATGTGTATTCTGGTCAAAAAATAGATTCAGGCACAACACACACATGACCAGAAATGCCCCCTTGGAAAAACCTTCACTTTTTATGACCTTGATATTTGCGCAGAATTTGGCATAGGGCAGCAATGCTGAGTGACAGTGAGTGCTGCTTAACTTCGTATTGCAAAAGCTGAAGATTTTTGACTTAATCTGCAAGCCAGTTACTTTTGCGCAAATGTGCTTACATCCGCTGCACTAGGGGAATACAGCATAAAGCCAGACTAAAAGCAGTACTGTGATACAGTTAACTTACCAATTCTTAGTCTATTGGATGCATTAAATTAGGACTTGTATGTTGCATGTTGAGAGTTACCCTGTTTGTAGCTTGGCTTTTTTTTTTGTGTCATGGGTTCAGTTACAGCAGTATGACTGTGTATTACTTCATGACCGTTCCTATTTTTATCATATATTTAATTGCAAATGTCTGTCTCTACATGTAATGCATTCCCTTAACATAACATTGGAATAGTTCAGCAAGACATCATTCTCAAAAACATTGCAGCCACAACATTAGTAAGCCATACCTTTTCCTTGTTAGATATTCATGGTTAATGTATTCTCCCACCCCTTATTTGTATTTACAACAACTATTTTATTGTACAGAACAGGACTGATTGCCGATTATTTCATAAGTAAGACTGATGCACTGTGTCTATTTGTCCTACAAATCAGATTTGTGCCATTCCACTTTGCATCTATCTGTAATTTTCCGTGTTCGACTCTTCTTCCATACATTTTTAGTGTGCTTTAGTAGTGTTATTTTAATGCTGGAAAGTAATTATTTCTTTGTGGCTTAGTGAGCTAATATTCTGATATGTCAAAAGATTGTTCAGCTGATTGTTCATGACTTGTTTTTGGTTTAGTAATGTAGTTGCAACTGTTGGGTACAAATTGGTGTGGGGCACCATTATACTTCATTAATACCTAAATTTGTCCCATCGTCCAAGTCACCCTGACGATGTATCACCCCTCCCCCTTCTGTATCGTTATTCCTACACTTCTGCATTTGCGCAATGTTTGGTGCTGAGCAGCAAATGCTAAATGGGAGTACAGTGCTTATAGCAGTGCATTTGAAATTGATCACCCTCACCCGCATTACTGTCTCTCTGTGCGAAACTACGTTTATTCAGTTTAATATAAATTACACAGGATGAATAGTTGGATTTGTGGATTACAGTGCTCAGTAGGGTATTAAAAATGATTGCACACAGTCATGTTTGCAGAAATCTGCTGTCATATATTAACTTTCACATGTACATTTATACATATTGTGCCAAGGTAATACTCAGGTCTGACTTGCTTGCTGCTACACCCATCTGTCTGCTACCTATTGTAAGTGCTGTCTTGTAAATATCTTTGTGTGGGAGTCGGCAAAGAGCAGCATAGAGTATTGCTAACTACTGCTCTAAGTTTAACAATTCAATATATGATTACGCATGTGCTAAGTCACACGTATAGATGATATAGTAATTTGTCACAGGTGGTTTGTCATACTAGTTGTACAACTTCTACTGTGGCACTTGTGGTTCATCAAGTGGTCATTAGTCAGTAGGGTCATGTCACTTGCTGTTAATTTCCTGGCAGGAATAACATTATATGAATATAGTGCCATCAGCAAAAAAAGTGTCTAGTTATTGTTTTCCATTTTTATGCTGGACAATGAGATGTCATCATAGGTTGTGATTGTATGTTGTTGAAATATTTATTCAGGGCATGTCCTGCTGTGAGTCATCCTGTGGCATGTGCTTGGAGTGTTGGCATTTGTAGCATACCTACACAGATGTACTGGTGTTCATTTCTGGGGAAAGTGTGTCTCCTACATGATGGAGACAGCTTCCTTGTCAGAGACAATCAGTTGTATTGTGGTGCTCGGTGCTGTGTGGATACTAACGTAGCTCATGTCTCACATTCTGGCTAACTCTGTTTATTCATATGATAGCCACACTAACTGTGTTGACATGCACATTCAGTTCAGTTATTTGTGACAGCCACCACTGCTGTCTGATGTGGCACAGGCAGTCAGTACAGTGTATATAATAGGTAGGGGGTTTGAATCTGCTAACCTCTGTCTGTCAGACTACAGTAGCTTACACACATTTATAGGCCAGCTTTTTCATGCATTGTCATACCATGTGTGGTATGCCTGTAAACCGGCCTTTGTTCGCAGGCAATCTCACCCTCCTTCTAAGGGTGAAAAGGGTGGCAAGCGGGCTCCTCCTGCAAGGCTACTCAGACTTCTGTGCCTCAGAAGTCTCCTTTTTCTGATAAACCAGGTGTCTGACTGTCCTATTCTTCCCAGCCACTTTTCTCTTTCTGTTTGCTTATCTCTCTCTCTTCCTGTTTTGATAAAGATTACTCAAGATTCTTGGGTTCTTTCCATCATCTGTCAGGGGTATTTCATGGTCTGGAAATCTCTTCTTCCTTTTATGGTAATTTCTCAGCCCCCTCAGGAACAGCTGTCCTTCTTTCCAGGGGTGCTTCGAGATCTTTCAACTCTGGGTACTATTCAAGAGGTGCTTGTATCCCAAACCTCCAGAATGTTTCTAGTGCCC
Source organism: Protopterus annectens (assembly GCF_019279795.1). NCBI lineage: Eukaryota > Metazoa > Chordata > Ceratodontiformes > Protopteridae > Protopterus > Protopterus annectens. Next base: position 583,277,019 of record NC_056748.1, on the reverse strand, counting down.
AGGAAAGAGGGTACCTGTAGACCAGTTCTAGACCTCTGTCATCTAAACACTTTTTTTTTCTGAAGCTTCCCTCTTTTTGATTATTGTCCCTTCAGACATTGTTCCCTCTTTTGCTTCCTCAGACATGTTTGGTGTCTCTGGATCTCAAGGATACTTACCTCCATATCCCTATTCATCCCCTTTTCAGAAATTTTTTAAATTTTTGTGTTGCTTTCTGGCATTTTCTGGTCTCTGTTTTGCCCTTTTGGCCTTTCTTCTGGCCAAGGGGTATTCACCAAATGCCTTGCTCCAGTCATCTGTTTCTGCAGGCTTTAGGGGTTCCAAGTCTTTCTTAAACTTGGACAGCTTCCTGTTTCAGGCATCCGCTCCAGAGATCACGTTGCAAAATTTTCATCTTGCCATTTCCCTTCTGAAAAGCCCGGGGTTCACAATAGTCTTCAAAAAGTTTTTTCTGACTCCTTCATTGGGCCATGTTTTTCTGAGGTGCAGGATCCAGACTGTGCCTATGCTGTCATCCTTGCCTCGCCCCAAGAACTTACCACATTTCCTTTTTTCAAGCTCTTCTTCCTCTGAATTTTAACAGCCAGGGATTTCCTGAGAGGTTTGGGGTTTATGGCTCCACCATTCATATGCTTCCTCCTGGCCAAACTCCACATGAGGAAATTTTAGTGGTTCCTGAAGTCTTTTTGGCTTCAACATGCATATCCCCTAGAATTTTTAGTTCCTCTTTTGCCTTGTCTCAAGAAGGAACTTCAGTGCTGGATTCTGCAGGTGTCTCTAAATCCAGGGCTCACTTTCCGTCCCTCTCTTCTCTCTCAAGAGCTATTCACAGATGCTTTAGATGTGAAGCAGCATTTGGCTTCCTAAAGGTGCAGGGAGTTTGTCATCTGTCACCTCTGCAACAGAAGGAGCACATCAAAGAGATGAGAGCTCTTCTGCTGGCTCTTCAGGCTTCTCATTCTCTCTTCTCCCCAGGACCGCTGTGTTTACAGGCAATACCACAGTGATGTGGTATGGAAACAAACAGGGAGACAAGATCTTGCCTTCTTTGCTAGTTGGCACTCCAGGTGTGGGAACTAGCTATCCAGTATCAAGTGACTGTTCAGGCAGTTTACATTTTCTCAGGTCAAAATGTTGTGGTAGACACTCTGAGCAGGTCCTTAACTCAATTTCAAGAATGGTTGCTTCACAGGGATGTGTTTCTGGACACCAGTGGGGTACTCCTCAAGTAGATTTTTTTGCCTCCCTTCTGAGCAGACAGCTTTTATTTGGTGCTAGAGTACCAGGTCCTCTGGCTTGGAAGGTGGACACCCTATCTTTTTCTTGGAAGGGAATGTTTCTTTATGCTCTCCCTCCCTTCCCTTCATTCCAAAGTCCTGTTCAAAATTCAACAGGATCCTCTCAAAATCATGTTGGGGAATCTCTTTTGGTTGAGACAACATTGGTTCCCTCTTTTGCATTTAGTCAAGGGAAATCATCACAAGTTACCTCACAGGGTGGACCTAGTCACAAAAGATGAGAGATCTCTCTCCCATCCCCAATTATTCACTCTTCAGCTGACAGTGTGGCTGATAGGATTTTGATTCCAGACACCTTTTTTCTGAGGATGTGCTTGGGGTCCTGCAGGAGGCCAAGAAACCCAATACTAGGAAATCCTACGTATCCAAATGGAAGGGGTTTTCAATTTGGTGTCTTTATCATTACCTGGATCTATGTTTTGTGGATGATGATCTTCGTGTTTCACTGTTGCAGTCATTACATTTGGGTTATCTGCCTGCAGGTAGCCCTCAGCCAGCCTGAATACCAGAGTCTTGGATTCCTGCTTCGGATGCTGTCTCTTCTTCCATTAAGTCAGGTCGTCAAGGGTATAAAACATGCAGCTGACGCCATTGCATCAGTCTTTCTTGCCACGCGGTGCCCGAAGCAGAAGCAGTTCGCAAGTTCCGGTCGGCCGACTCCTGAAATTTTCGTTTTAGAGTTTCAGAACCTTAGTCTTCAAAAAAGTTAAGTACCCCGTTGGGGATCCTTTTTCTTGCTCTTAACTGATGTCAATGAAAGTTAACAATTGTCTTGCCTGTGGAAAACAAATACCTCATTAAGATTTTCATTCGTATAGCATTCCTTGCTTAGGCCCAGACCACGATATCCCTGTTGGTGTTGTGCCATATTCAACCCCTGAACTATTCGTCATCAGTCTATTTTTGCAGCAAATTATTTTGGTACTCTGTATAACTATCCAGAAATGGCTTCAGTAAGCCATCCAACTACCGATATTTTGAAAAAAGTAAGGCCAAAGACAGAGACGGACCACATAGGTCCAAAACTGCCGACAACGCTTCCGTTAAGCTAGCCGCCAGTTCGCTGGTACTCAGTGAGGCGCTTTCGAAGCCCCCGATACCAGTTACTTCAGATTCGCAGACCTCTACTGAGACCCATTCGAGTCCGGTATGCCGCGAGATGCTTCTTCGACTATGGAACCTGCGGATGTCTCTACCTTGAATGGGTCCGGAGCTGATGTGCTGGCACCAGCTTCTGAGGGTGTATTCAGGCCTACAGATTTGCATTTTAAACAAACGCCATCTTCTTTGGACGTGCACAGCCAACTTTAGATTTTATTTGGACAGGACTAAGCCTCTCAAAATCTGAACAGTTGCTAGCTGGCTTTGCTGCAGGGGCAGAAGGGAAGGCCATTTCAAAGCAAACCATTTTGAAATGGATAGCCCATTGCATTCATTTCTGCTATAAGCACAATGGAAAACCTACCCCACAGGGGATAAGATCACATTCCACCAGGGCTGCATCTACCTCTACAGCCTTTCTCAGAGGAGTCCCTACCAGGGACATCCTAGAAGCTGCTACCTGGAGCTCTGTACATACCTTTACCAAGCATTACCACATGCCTATTTTTTCTAAATCCAGAGCTGGTTTTGCCACTGCAGTCTTGCAGAGATTAATAGCTGGCCCTAATGCTGTCTAACTTTCTCCTCCCTTCCATAGCTTTGGGAATCAACCCAAATGTAATGACTGCAACAGTGAAACGCAAAAAACATAGTACAGTTGTGTATACTTACCATAAATGTTGATGTCTGAGTGTATTCACTGTTGCAGTCCTGGTTACCCTCCCTGCAGCCCCCTGACTTTTTTGGCTCTACCTCTCCTTGTTTTAAGCTTTCTGGTTAATAATTGCTTCCCATTATGGGGGCACCTGACATCTGGGGCAAGAAAAACTGATGTAATGGCATCGGCTGCATGTTTTATACCCCTGACGTCATGGAAGAAGAGACAGCATCTGATGCAGGAATCCAAGACTCTGATATTTAGGCCAGCTGAGGGCTACCTGCAGGCAGATAACCCAAATGTAATGACTGCAACAGTGAATACACTCTAACATCTACATTTATGGTAAGTGTACACAACTTTACTTTCCTTTGGTTGTCTCTTATCTGTGTGAATTGTTGAATGCTGGTTTGACTTATTCTTCTGTTAAGACCCACTTACCAGCTATCTCTGCTTGTCTGCTTTATTTCCTCCCTTAGGTTCTAGATTTGAAGCTAAACAATTTCTTAAAGGCATCCCTCATGTTAGGTCTGCCAGGAATCCTGTTCCTCCTCCCTGGGATCTTAATTCTTAATTTTGTTCTGAGAAATTGACTCTGGCTCCTTTTGAGCCTTGACATTTCTTGCAAAATTGCTGTTGGAAGATGGATATTTTTTTAGCCATTAATTCTGCCAGACAGGTGTCTGAACTTCAAGCCCTTATGGCTTGTCCTCCTTTTTTGGTACTTCATCAGAGTAGGGTGTCCTTGGGTACTAATCCTTCTGTTATTCCTAAGGTGGTAAGTGAGTTGTCCCTTAATCAGTCTATTCATTTGCCCACTTTTTTCCCTTCTCCGTAATCTGCTAGTGAGAAGATGCTGCACACATTGGATGTGCATAGGCAACTCAGATTTTACTTGGATAAGACTATTGGAGAATCTGATCAGCTCTTTGTTTCCTGTCATCCTAAGTCCTTAGGGTTAGCTGTGGTCAAGCAGACTAATTCTTGGATCTCTAAAGCTATTTTTTGTCCTTCATTTCATGGTAAGAGCCCATCTTATTCTGTTAAGGCTCAATCTACTAGAGCTGTCTCTTCTTCTGGTGCTTTTTTACAAGGGTTTGGATACTAATGCTATTCTTGAGGCAGCAACCTGGATTTCTGTACTTACATTTACCAAGCACTACAAGTTGGATGGAATTTCCAGAGCTAGAGCAGGTTTTGCTAGGGCCATTCTTCATGGCTTCCTAGAGGGCTTTGCTGGTGCTTCCTCCTCCCTGTCTTCCTCCTGAGCTTTGGCACTCTCCCTGATGTAATGAATACTGCAACAGTGAAATGGAAAGACTTGTTACAGTTGTGTAAAATCTTATAAATGTAGATGTCCTTCTCTTCACTGTTGCTGTATTCATTCCCTCAACCCCTGGTCCATTTATCTTCTGGGTGTACTGATTACCTTTCTGTTCCATGGACTGGCATTCCTACTGAGGCTCTCAGTTCTGAAGATGGTACTGCTGGATTTCACCTTTATGCCCTACACTACACAAAGATCATACATGTGATGTATTCGTACCTTAAAGCAACCTAAGGGCTTTGGTATACTGTCCAGACACTGGGCCTCCATTGCCAGGGGATCCCTAGTGTAATGAATACTGCAACAGTGAAGAGAAGACAATCGACTGTTATGGTTAAGATTTTACATAACTGTACTTTCTCTACAGCTTCATGGAGGGCAGCATGTGATGGTCATCCAGTTGTCTAGATTTACCTTGAAGGTGGCAAGGGTGCTACTTTGTATGACATGTAGTGGAAGTTTGTTCTAGAGTTGGAGGATTCATTGGGATGTGAATCTGTCTTGCCAAGATGTCTTATCTGTTGAATAAGGTTTAGTTTGTTTAACTTGGTGTATGAAGAGCCATTTGTGTTGCGACAGAATAGAAGGTCATTGAGGGGTGGATCATTTTTGGCTTAAAAGTTTAAATGCTGATCCCTATGGAAGAGTCAGTACGAGACCAAATACAGAGATAGGGCAGTCATTCTGTCTTGATAACTGAGGGGGCTTGAGGTTGTTGATCTCTTTAGTTGAGAAGTGCTGAGGTCTGTACGATTGAGTAATATGTTAATGACAGATACATGCCAAAAAGACATTGAATTCAGTAATGTGTCTGATTTAAAAAGACGCAAAGGGGAATTAAAGACTTCTTTGCTCTTGAGAAGATGCCTCTATAAATTGTATGAGCCAAAAGGCTTTCTGAACTGCTACCATAGCTATCATGGTGAAAAAGATAAATTGCCAAGAGTATGTGGATCCCTTGTAATAGTGCCTGGATGGGTGTTTCACTTGGATAGCTTGAGGTTGACCTGTTTTGTTTACCAAAATTAATTATTAATTATTTTTTTCTCAGTTAATTTGAAACCATTGTCCTTACACAAATTAACATGGTCTAACACTTGCTGGAGCAACTGTGAATCAGTGGAAGATCAAATAACACCCAGATAGTGCTTCTTAACAATACTGATCTTTCAGTTGATATAAAGGATTAGATGTTTCTCACACTCTACATCTGTGACAACACTACAGTTGTACCTGCTTTAGTTTCAGTGTAGACCAGAAGCTGTATGGAGATATTAGGGCTGTCAGTATCTGTCTGCAAACTTGGATAACCAGCTTTGATAACCATAAGCCAGGACTATTGGACTGAAGGTCTGAGAACTAGCTGTGCAGTTGTACCCTGTGGTAACCACTAGAAACGTTTTTTTTGCTTTCAAAAGTGGTACCTGTGTCTCTAAACACATGGGTGTTGCCAAATAGCTGTCCACTGTACAACACTAGGATTTGTATTCAGATTTGCAAGTCTATCAGTAATGCCTGCTTGGTATATAGTGCCAAAGGCCTTGGCCATGTCTAGATATGCTGCATGTAGTGTGCAACCATTATCACTGCTTCGATGACCTTTTCACAGAAATTAATTAGTTTAAAACTGTAGGACCTGCCTCTGGCAAAGCCAAATTTATTACAGTCAAAGTTTAAGAGATTTTCAATTTCCAGATTAATGAGGTCCAAAATAACTTATTCCATAACTTTATATAAGAGACTAGTGAGGGTGATGAATCTATAACTACCATGGCCCACGGTTAGGCAAAACTTGTGTAAAGGCATTGCGATGGCTGTTTTCCAGACTTTGGAAATGCAAGCAGTGGAGAGGCTTACATTAAAGAAATAAAGTAAAGGTTCAGAAGGCCATATTTGGTACTCATGATTTAGTAATTTGGAAAGTTATCAAGGACCGTGGATGAGGTGATGATGGCTTTTGAGTGGGTTGAGAAGACTTCTTGCATAGTAATTAAAGGAGGTGGCTGGGACTTTGGAACCTCTGGAATAGCTACAATTAGGTGTAGTAAATTTTGCACTTAAGTTTTTCATGTAGGGTATTAGCAGAACGGGCAGTTATTATTTTATTTTAGATCTGAATAGTGTCTGGTGTTAGTTCTTGACTTTGTAGCATAGCCGAAAACAAGTTATTTTTTCAGTTTCCTTGACTACTTTAAGTTCACACTCAGCTTTGAGTTTCCTAGTAGTTTTTTTAAGTTCTTTACTACTTTTTGTGCTCTTAAGGTAAGCAAATGAGACTTTCAATAAGCATTAAGTAATTTATTCCTATTTAAAAAAAATTTCTATAGGTATTCCACTGTGTTTTTTTTTTTTTCTGATTATATTTGGCACATACAGAGACAGCCTTGTCAATGCAACTATTTAAATTGGAGTAGAAGGCATAAGTATAACTAATAGCTTCAGATGCAACTTTTTTGGAGACTCCGTGTCATAGTCTATCCTCTACTTAGGATTCAGAGAAGTGGGAATTTAGTATTTACCTGTTTTTCGGTTTATTTCATAAACAGCACCTGCTCATTGTTACTTGTCTGCCTGCTCTGCCTTGGTCTTAAAGGTGTAGCATTCTGTAGGCCCAGTAGCCTAAACAGCCACATGCGTGCTACATAACCTCCCACCAACATAGAACAGTTGGGTCAGGTCACTGTAAATGGGCTAATCTCTTGTGACAGTCCATCTGTGTAAAGGTGGCCATTTAGGACCGTTTATGTCCAATCCTAAAATTCTGTAGCTAGAATGTTAATGCCCAATAAGACAATTTAGAGTTACTGTCTTTGTAAAGCCATTGCGAAAAATCATAGTCCATAGTAAGTATACATTTTCTTCCTAGCAAGTAATATTTAAGAGTGAGTGGGGGCCCGCTTAATTTCTAGACACTCCCTCAGCATTGACAGATAGTGCTTCTTAACAATACTGATCTTTCAGTTGATATAAAGGATTATATGTTTCTCACACTCTACCATCTGTAACAACACTACAGTTGTACCTGCTTTAGTTTCAGTGTAGACCAGAAGCTGTATGGAGATATTAGGGCTGTCAGTATCTGTTCCAAGTATAAAAGAGCTTTCAGTTTCTCAAAGGTTTGTTCAGCTTCATTGTCCATCGCACTTTCAGTGGAGCCAAATCATTTGGGGTCAAGTGATGGTAGTGTATTAGTCCTGTAATACTTAGCAGTAATAGCATATTAAGCCAAAAAAATGCCATAACTTGCTTTTTTGTAGTTTGTTTAGGCCAGGTCTGAGTTGCTTCAGGCATCTTAGCTTGAGGTTTTTCCTATTCCTGTGCCTGTTATGTAGCCCAAATACTCCTGCTTCTACGATGCCTAACTTGCATTTAGCTGGGTTTAGCTGTCAGTCCAGCTAGGCACACAAAATATAGCTATGACTTTCCCAGGCTTTGGCGAAATGTTTTGTCGTCATCCGGGTAGGCTGTGGCATATCTGGCATGAGGTCTTAGAATTTTGGTCATCAGCCTGTGGAATGTTGCGGGTGGAGACAAAAAGTAGGCCTCTTCACTGGAAGAGTCCATGCTGTGTAGAGCGCTGTCTTTTCCTTGGCTTCTGGGACAAGCAAAATTTGGTATTCACTTTTGCTTGGATCTAAGAGGGATGGAAAGCTAACCTTGTGTAATTTTTAGTCAGTTTGTCCATTCACAGGCATGGGATATGAACTGAATTTAGACATACTGTTTCACTATTTTCAGTCATTGGAAAAACTGTACAGTGGGACTAAACCATATTCTCCTATGACCTGTGGTTTATGTACTTTTGTGTACATCTTCCCTTACTGTTTGGAGTTTGGGGGTCAGATATCAGGTATGGTTTCACATGAACATTGTCACCAGGTAATGTTTCTGTATTGTGTTGGATTAAACAAAATTAGCAACACTGAAAATATGTCTTTATTCCAACAGAAAACAATTTTTGCTTCTTACTTTTGAGACATAGGTAGTATGACCTCATTTTAACTTCAGGATCTATAGTATGGGGTTCTAACTTCTCCTGTGAGCTTATGTACTGCAGAAATGTTAGTTTCTTTCTGAGATTGCACTACATTTGTATGTTATGACTGTTCTTGTGTTCTTTTTCCTGGTTTTCTCACCGTGTACTTACTTTCACTTTGTCTACAATTTCAAAATGTCCTTGCTGCTTTGTAGGAAATTCTTTTCAGTAGTGGTTGCTAATTTAGGTACTTTATCCCCAGTTTAAATTCTCTTGAGAATTTATGTTATAGGCTGGTTTTACTGCCTATAAGGCTGTCTCCCCATGTTTTCTTATTAGAGGAATTGTAGTTCTGAACCTGACATGCAGGTCTAAATAATGTTCTGCCTCACTTTTAGCTAGAATGTTGTCTTCTCCATGTGTTTCTCTTGGAATGTGTAGCAAGTCTCTGTATTTGCCATACAGCAATCCAGTATGTGTAAATCCATCTGAGGCATGGAGGGGTACTTCTCTGATATTAAAGGGAAGATATGAAAGCAGTTGGTCCCAGTTTATTTAAATTCAATGCTACCAAAGGCTGCAGAAATGGATCAAAGTTTTGTTTAAGTACTCAATCAGCTGGACTGGTATGCACATGCCCTTAGCTGTTTCACTTTAAAAAGTGGAAAAGTATATGCATTAATGGCCATGAATGGTGGTCCATTGGTCAGTGAAAATTCGTCAGGGACCTCATACTTGTTCTTTGGCTATAGCATTTGCATTGACTCTTCATATGTATACTGCCTCCAAGAATTTTATTGCATTAGTCAATAATTATTAGTATATAGAAGTAGTCCCACAAAGTCTGTAGTGTTTGATAGTATCAAAAGGTTCTTTAATCCTGGAGTGTGAGTAGCTTTTTCACACTTGAGGCTAGTTGCAGAAAAGTGCATTTAAATCTTGCTAAATGTTTAGCTTCTGTTTTATTTGATTGTAAATGGCAGTGTAAGGTATGAGTATGAAGTCTTGGAACTAACAACTGGCTTGGTATATCTTCTTTATATTTCATTATTAGCAGGGCATTTCTTAATTTGAAGTAGTGATATATAGTTGGGTCCCTGTGTTTCCTTTGATTCCTCTTTTCTTTCTTTGCTCTTTAGTGCATTATCTTACCATTGACCCTTCTTAAAATTTGCATGGCTTATTTGTAAATCAGTCAAGTCAATATTATTTGCACAAGTATTCTGATGTGAGATGGAAGCTGTGGCGATTGGGGAGAGATGGGCGAAGGCTGCCAGCCTTGTCAAATAGAATTTGATATATAATTCTGGCATTTGTAAATAAATGTAAAATGCAGGCATGTTTTCTTGAGTGTAAAGGAATATTGTGAAATGTGGAACTGCAAAATATGTGACAACATTGCACTCTACTGGCCCAGTGAAGCATGTTGTGACCCCTTCATGTTAGAATTCGGCTCCAGCGCAGCTGGATGAAGGTTTCATGCCCATTGTTTTAAGGCTAAAGTTTATGACCAGAATTTAGATGTGGAATGTGCTTTATTGCTCTGGTTTCTGCTAGAATGTGTGAAATGCCTTGTATTGTAAGTTTCTGAGTAGGTGTTGGATTGCTAAATAATACAGTTTGTGGCCTGAGAACTCAGACCAGGTTTTAAGATGAAGCAATATGAATACTGGAAAAAACTAAGTGTCAAAAATGATGTAATTTGGGAGGGCCTTAGAGACGTGTTTGTTAGTAATGTTTAAATACTATGTTCTCACAAGAGACAAAAGGCATTTTGATCTTTGATATCCCACTTATTAGCACTCTGCCTTGTGCTCACATGTATGTTTTAGCACTGTGATTTCTTGTAGGAATAGTTAAAGCTAGTAAAGATTAATTGGGTATTTTTCTTTGAAATCAGATCTGTCCTACTGTATTAAGTTTCTGTGTGATCTCTGAACTCTTAGATATCTCTGTGGTGTAGTAGTTTTGTCTTGTGTTTTAATTATTTATTATTAAATATTTTTAAAACCTTTACCTGTGGCTGGTTTGTGCAGAGATGAGCTCTACAGTACATTACATATTTATAGAGGTTATTGTAATAGGCCACTCTAAAGTAAGCCTTGACTGTTAGTCATACTATCATTTGATTATAATATTGCACAGTAATAATTGGACACCCTTTTAAGGGCCTTTTAGTAGCTGATATTATTAGCTGGGTGGTGGCAGTAATTACTACCGTATGGTCTGGGTAAAGGGATACAGCTGGTGAATCTGTGTCAGCCTTTCCCAGGAGTGTCTGTGAAGTTGTATAAATACTTATCTCAAAGTGTGTGTGTGTTGTGTCTGCTACTTGGCAGAGACATGAAGCAGTGGTTGGACAGAGAGGGTACTGGTGGTTCTAGCTAGCCCAGCTAGGCTGAGACCTGGACCCTATAGCTGTGCCAGTGGGGAGTCTTATTGGGGACCTGATGAGCAAAGGAGCAACCAGCCCCAGACTGACTGTGATCTCTGTGTGCACTTAAGGGAAATTGTACTTTACTGTGTGTATTAGTTATCCTTTTCTCTTCTATGAGACAACCTCCCTGGTGTTAGTGGTGAGGATTGAGGCTCCTTGATTGCTGGGCCAGGGCACGGTCGTCACACGTAGTGGTGGGATTGATACTCCTTGATTGCTGAGCCAGGGCACGGTCGTCGCAAGTGTTTGGCAGTGGTGGGATCTACTTCACATACTAATTGGCTTGTAGTGGTGTGGGTAGAGCGAATTCCTGTGGCTTATGTACTGTGATCTCTAAAAGTGTTTTGTACTCTAAAACAACCACTCAGTGTATACTCAGAGTTCAGATCACAATTGTTTTATTTCTTTTGTTAGCTTAGTGTTAGTCCGGGTGAGCAGGCAGCATGTCAGCAGGCTCCTTGATTGCTGGGCCAGGGCACGGTCGTCACAGAAGCTATGATCTGTTCCTCTTAAAATACAGGTACAGAGTTTTTCCCCATATATTTAGCACTTTCTCTAAAAAAAGTCAACTCACAAAAATAATTTCTCTCCACCATGAGTACTGGCAGTTTTCATTTTATTTCAATGGTTTCTTATTTTTTATACTTCCCCTGCTTCTTTTTCTTGTTGGCTGTCTGCTTTGCTTTGGTGTAGCAGGGAGAAGATTAAAATTCTGCTCATATTCCTCTTTTTTTTGTTTTTCTTCAATATGAGATTCATTTTTTTCATTTCACACAGTGTCTGCACCAATATCCCTTAATGTATACTTATGTCTAGGTCCTTCCTGCCAGTTTCCACACCGACTTCCTTCTCAGTTTTAACAATATGAGTCTCTTAACAAAGTTTGATATTAGATTTATCCATCCCTTCCAACCAGTGCCAGATTTTCGTTCCTTTTGTGTCCTCTGTTTCAACACAGTTTTCATTACTGTGGCTGTGTATTTCCCCAGTTTGTCAGGTTGAACCTTTCCCACCATAGCTTCTTTAGCTCTTTAAGCTGGGGAATGTTGTGGCTAATGATCACATATTAAGGTATACACTAGAGCTACGGGGTATAACACATTACGTTGAAGAGTTTGTACTGCCATTGTTCTAGGATATTCCATCTGGTTTCAAAGAATGCATATTACTTCAGATGGCCATTTACTACCTGTTTTGAGTGTATACGTATAATGTGCTTTAAGTAATAGTCATGCTCCCTGCATCCAGCCATTCCTATGTTTATCTTCCCTCTAGCACAATACTTAATTTATTAAGTCTAGTAACAGTACTTTGGTAGGACAGCAGATTGTACATGTCTGGTAGGTGTTTTTTTTTTATTTTATTTTTACTATTGTCACAGTTCATGGGTTCACATTTTATAGTCATGATTTCAGGTACGATTTTTTTTTTTTTGGTTTGCTGACTGCATTATCAGTTTTTGCAGGCCTAGTACTGTTATCACTACTGCTTTGCACTTGACCATATGCCCTTTTCTAGTACTTTTAAAATAAATCAGCTAAGATGGTGACTGTTTTTTGTATGCAGGGAGTTCAACAAACTTACTTGCTAAAAGCCTGTTGTTGGCCTTTGGAACATGCAAGTGTTAAGTTAGAGTTTGCAAGTTCAGTTTATAATAAATGTTCCACTAAATCAACTAGCTGTTCAGAATACATAGATTCACTTTGAAATGTCTGCTTTCTTAAATTACTAGGTTTATTTTTTTAAACATATCTATTACCAGTTACCAGTATTTCTAAAATGTTAGTTTTTTTACACAATGCATTGTCTGTCATTTGTGATTATTGGTCTGTCTGTACTGCTCAGTTGTGAAACTTGAGACCATCTTTGGGTGAAGCTCCAGCCCTTGTCAGTTTTTTTGCTTCCATTTTGACCACTGTGAACATCCTCCTCTTCTAACTCCTTACAGGCCTTCAGTGAGTCTCTACTCAAATCTAATAAAATCTTGGCCCAGTCTGCTGGGGGAACTTTGCCTTTGAGCTGCATACCTTTTGAAAGACATCAGTTAGATCTCCACATTCTGTTCGTTGCGGAGATTCTTTGGGGGTACAGTGCCTTTTTAGAGACAGTGACTGCATCCTTTTGCTGCAGGATAATTAGAGGTTAGTCAGTTGTTGCATTTCTGCACTAGGGCCTTGAGCAGTTTTACAACTTTGCATAAATGCAATAATTAAAGTTCATTACACCCCCAGGGCTTTGGTTTCTTGGGAGAATACACAGTCAGACTCATAGCCTCACTTCTTTCAGGTAGCGTTCCTCACTGCTATGAGGAATTTTCCAGAACAAGTTCCCATTTGGGCACAAGATTTTCACAGTTTACATGAGTAACCCATTTTCCATTCGTGAGGATCTTGTGACTAGGGAACATTGGGATTTTAACCAGTCAGTAATTGCAGTCCTTAAGAGTTTACATATCTGACTTTGGGGAAATAGCAGAGTACTTTTTAGATAGCTTCACAAAATGAATTTTCTTTCCAAGTGGGGAAACATTCGGGAGAGCTTTTTCTAGGTAGTGTCAGAAAATAACAGCTTATTCAAAATGTTTATGCCTGCATTCTACACCAGTGTAGTATTTTATGGTATTGATGATGATGATAAACTGTCTCTGAAATATTTTAAGAAGGTATAGTAAGTTTATTTGCATTGGCAACAGAAAAAAATTCCTTCCTTTAAGCAAATAAGGTAAACCAAAACAGTAAAGTACATCTCTTTAAAAACCACTTTTGCAAGTACAGCTCAGTCTAGTGGAATTGCTCCATAGAGCATTCTTAAAGTAAACCACGGCTTGCAGTCACTTAATATAGCAATAACCCAAGCCTGGGTGTGGGTAATGCTGTATTTACCCACGGTTGGTGTGGTTTGTTCATGAGGGCAAAGCCCGAGTGGCCAAACAAAGACAACCGTGGGTAAATCCAGCATTACCCACACCCAGAAGTGGGTTATTGCTGTTATACAATGACATTATTTAAGAAAAAAAAAATTACTTTTCTTAAATAATGGCATTGCATAATGCCTCCTTGCTGCCCTTCCGCACCTGTCTGGTATTCTGCGGCAGTTCTGATGTACTGCGCATGCGTATGCTTACGCAGTACATCAGAGCTGTGGGTGGAAGAAATGGAGAATGCAAGATCTCCGTTGCTTTTTACAAACTGTCTTGCTATGTTAAAGGAGTTTAACATAGCGAGACAGCTTTTTAAAAAAGCAACGGAGAAAGGAAGTTCTCTGTTAGTCTCGCTATGTTAAACTCCTTTAACATAGCGAGACAGTGTGTAAAAAGCAACGGAGATCTTGCTTTCTCCGTTGCTGTAAAAAAAGACTTATACTAATGGAAAAAGTCCGGGTGACCAAATCAGCGTGCACATTTTGGAATATTACTGGGGGGGGGTCTTTGTATAATAGATTTTATTGCACAGGTATGGATAAGTTCCACTCAGTAGCTCTCCTCCCTTTTCAGGCTTCAGGGATGTCACCCAAACTTCATACTTCCGGAACAGTTTTCAGCCTTTTTTCTCCCTTCAGATTTAACTTCCATAGCTACTTCTGTTCAGTCCCTCTTAAAGTAGTCAGCGAAACAGTAATTTAGCATATGCCTGTTTGTCTCTTATTTCCCAAAAGACTCCTGTTCCTTATTGAGATTTGACAATCTGTCTTGGCCTTAAATGTATAGTGTTCACTAGGCTGAACAGATACCACTGTATCACAATATATCTATATTGAGCATTATTTGTCTGTATTGTAGTACCTGTTCTAAGGGGTTTAGCTTTGTTTGATTACTGGCCTGCTAGTATCTCTCAGATGTTTTCACCTTTGACACCTTGTTTAAAATCAAACATGTTCCATTTCTTCACTTGAGGTCTGATTGGCATATTTCATAAAAAATGCTGCTAAGGTTAGCAGTCCATTCATTCTCTTATTTTTGGCAAAATCAGTTTTATATGGTGGTTTGGTATTTCACATACAGAATGTCTTTGGAGTGTGGAAAGAAACTGAAGCACCTGGCAAAACCCAACTAAACAACAGCAGGGCATACTACTTGGCCACAGAAGGTAGCCCAGTGGAGAAATGAAGTGGATGCTATGAGGCATGAGGCAGTATCACTGTGTTGTCTGCTTAGCCATTAACAGTTTGAGTAAAAAAAAGTGAAGACTGGGGCAGATTCTTTGTCATTACTTCATTACTGTTGGCGAACAATGGTGTCTTTGTATCTCCTTTTTTTGCTATTATTTCCATGAGTAGCATTATATTGACTGCAGAAAACAAAGGCAAACTGTACAAAATTAATTCAGAAATGTTTTTTTTTCCATTCCAGAAACGTCACTGTAAAGGTTTAGAGGCAGGTTTTGCCTTAAGTGAAAGCCATGCAGTTGACTTGGACTTGCAACAGAGTCAGCGAAATCGATATCTGAATGGGGCCTCTCAGCTGAATTTGATAAGAAGCAATGCTCTTGGGGTATATTTTTCTTGCCTTGAACTTGTTCAAAAGCTTGTCTTGTCCCTTTTTCATTTTGTATGCCCATTTTGCTAAGATAGCCAACTCAACATTTATCTCTTTTTTTAAAGTGGTATTAACTTCAGCAGATTTAAATGCATTATGCAAGGAGTGATTCAGTTTTATTCATACATTTTGTGTATTCAAATGACTGGTACATTAGTAGAAACGTTAGATGTAATAACAATAAAATCGAGGCAAATTAAATACTTTTTCATCCAGTTCTGTGGTGATATCGGATAAAACTCTGATTGCAGTCTGGATAGCACAAGTTCAATTAACGACTTGTGCTGGAAGAGATGGGTGGGAAAGGCGAGAAAGAGCGGTGAATGCCAATGGATCCATCCTAGGGGGAGGGAGTTTGGTTACAGTCAGTAGCTGCATTCCATAGTCAGAGTGAAGGCTTACTGGTGCAAGTGAAGTAGTACAAAATGAAGATGTGGGCTTGATTTACTTAACCAATGACAGTAGCCCTTATTAGACTGCATCTGTGAGTTTTAACATGGACAAGGAGAATGTAGTAGACCTTCTGTGGTGATGTAGGTGCTCGCTGCAGCCTGGCATGAATAGATAACTAAAAAACAATAGTCGTTCAGAGAAATTAGCATTTAACCAAAAACTCACAAAGTAAATGAATAAACACTCAAGTCTGAGAACTTAACTTTATTTAGTGCTTTCATCTAATACTACACAAGACTTTTTCAGATTATAAAAATAAATTTTGCACGTGCTCCTTTTGTACCAAAAACAAAGCATGTGTTAAAAAGACTTAATATTTAACTCGACCAATAAAAACAAAGTTTACATGTCTGAATAAATCTTTGAGCTATAATAAATATATAATAACTAAATGTTGTTTGTCTTTCGGCTTTTCCCTTTTAGGGGTCGCCGCAGAGGAACTCCGGTCCGCTAATGATTGGCAGTTGGTTTTTATGGTGTCGAGTTGCCAGTCTGACGCCCAACATTCAGCGCATGTCTTTCGAACGCCCACTCAACCATGGGGAGGACATGCAGACTCCACACAAGGCACTCCCAACCCAAGCTGAGAATCGAACGGGAGAACCTCTTGCAGTGAGGCAACAACGCTACAGCTGCACCACCGTGGAAGTAACATATAATAACTGTAAATATAGCTATTTAAATCCCAATTCTTCTATTTCTTAAAAATAAATAAATAAATAAAAACACTTAATGTTAACAGTAGAGTTTAAACCCGGAGGTTGTCTGCTTCCAGTAAAATTTGCCACTTAATTTCATGGACCTCGAGTTTATTAAATACATCACCACCCCTAATACCCCCACTGGTCAATGATCACCTACAGAAAAACAAGAACATTTTAAACACATTGTCCAGGAATGGCCATTTTTCCGAAGGGTACTGTTATGCATTACCAAAAGTCACAAGTAACTCAGTAAAACTAGTACGAAGTCTCAGAAAACCTTAACCCTGAAATTTAATTAGGCGGACTTGTGCAACAAGTACCTCCAAGTTATAAGATATAGTGAAATGAAAGCGCATTGAAATGCTCCTCCAGAGAATTTGAATGAAATGCATACTGGAGCACTATACTTTGGCATGCTACACTGATCATATCAGGTGGTGGTAAAACCCTACAATGAAACCGCCCACACATTTGATCATGCTGACATCAGTGATGTAAGCCAATACTGCAGATTTCCCATATCAGTAACAAAAGCATGAGACATTTTATCCATATGACAATGGTATTAACAGTAACAGGTGATGTTGACCAAACCTATATACAGCTAAGCCGCCAACTAGACAGACAGTCAGTAGCTTATAAACATATCAAAATGTTTGTGCCACATATAAACTTTGTTTGTGTGCCACATATAAACTTTGTTTGTGTGAAACCTATCTGTCAAACTTAATGTTATACTTTGTACATGTTATTTATTTATGTAGTTAGTAACTTTAGTGGTCTGTTGAGTGGGTCCATAGTTAAGTAGTGAGAAACTTGAATCGGCATGTGTGTGTGTGTGTGTGTGTGTGTGTGTGTGTGTGTGTGTGTGTGTGTGTGTGTGTGTGTGTGTGTGTGTCTGCAAATTATATAAAATGCAGTGAACCTACTGGCCAATGAATTTAGCTTTAACTTTACCCCTTTTTCACATCCGTATGTCCCTCAAGACATAACTGAAACTGACTCACCTCCAGCTATCACACAAGTCCAAATCCTAAAAGTCTTATCAAAAGCTAAAAATACTGCATCAGTGGGTCCTGACAATATCCCTGGATGTATCTTAAATAGCATGAAGCATGATTTAGCCACAACCTTAACATCACTGTTCAATTTCAGCCTCCATACAATGTTTATACCAAGCTAATAGAAAACAGCTGCAGTCATTCCCTGCATAAGGGGAGATATTCCACAGACCCAGGCAATTACAGAACCATAAGTCTGGCCATCCTCATATGCAAAGCCATGGAAATACTTCTGTCATGGAACAAGTCAATCAAGACAAAGGGAGCCTTCAAACACTGAACCCCTCTCAGTTTGGATTCATCAAGGGCAGGTCATGCTTACTCAACCTAGTGGATTTTTGTTTTGTTTTTCAAAAGGTAACCATAGCAATGGAATGGCAGAAAGGTACACACCACATACCTTGACCTGGACAAAGCTTTAGACACAATTCCTTACTCAGGCACTGTAGAAAAGCTAAATAAACTGGGAATAAACCCCTGTGTCACCTACTGGATTGCCAGCTGGCTCACAGAAATGATGCAGGAAATCAAAATAGGAGAAGTTACCTCCGCAAACAGACCAGGCACCACTGGAGTCCCCCAGGGTTCTGTGCTGGGACCTCTCCTGTTTGGCTTCTATTTTTCAGAATTAAAGGCCAGTACCAACGGGCGCTGGCTAACTAAGTTTGCAGGTGACTGAAAGCTAGGAACAGTCATTGAATCTCCAAATGACTTAACCATCCTGCAGGAAGGTTTGTCCTAGATAAATAACTGGTGCCAAAATCATGGACTGACACTAAATGCCAAAAAATGCATTATTGTATCTGTTGGGAACTTGTCTACCCCATGGAACTGCCACATTGGCAATATGCCCCTAAGATTCGACCCAGTTATTCAGGATTTGGGAGCTTATGTGGACATTTACCCAACTTTTGACCAACATGTCTCCATTGTTATAAGAGAGCCCTTCTACACTGCACAGCTTATAAACAAAGGGAATGTAGTTGGATCCAGGCATGTCATTGTCCCCCTTTATTCAGCCCTTATTAGGACAGTCATTTAATATAATGCCCCATTTGGCATGTATCTGTCCAGACATGAGCATCAGCTGGAATGCCATTGGATGTTGTTTTCCCTGGGATGATTATAAGCCATTTGAGAGTCACAGGTGGAGTGATAATTCTATTTAAGGTCAACTTCAGTAGACTAGGATAGGACCCACTTCTGCAGAACAATGAATAAATTAGGTGCTGGGTACAAAACAATAATCATGCACATTTTATAGCAACATTTTGTTTGTATTGTATGACATTAAACCTTTTTCCATTTAATAAGAACTAGCTGTATGGTACCCGATTGTCACTAGCCAGGACACTGTGGCATTCCAAGGTCACTATTACTGAATACTCTTAAAATAAGCCGGCAATATCTTATTAGGTCATGGTAGCTTCAGCTAAGTAGATCCACTTCAAAAGACAGATACCAACATTTATATTTCACGGTTTGCTACATTTTTCTTATACATTTCAGTAATCATTCAACCCCAACCTTTTTATAGTTGAATAATAAAATACTTTAGAATTATGCAAAGTGTGCACAGAAATTAAGTATACAGAAAACACGCACCATTATAAGGGCAGTTTCTTCAGAAAAATTCTGCCTACCATCTGTCTGGTCATACACTCTTCAATTAAAAAAATGTCCATATGTAAATTATTCATTTATTGAAGAATGGTCAGGCAAAATTAAACAAACACAAGTTTAGCGTGTTCATAGGAAGCAGTGTCTGTCTCTTTCTTTTTCAGAGTCCTGGAAATCACTGTGTATGGTGAGTGGTGGTGTAAGTGCAAATGAGGAGGAGGAGGAGTATATACAAAGATTCAGTCACTGTTGGGGACTTGGCCAAGATGGTGAGCAGTTAACAGCACTCTTTTTAGCTCTGCTTCATTTTAATATATTTGACAGTATTTTTATTAAAAAAAAACCTCAAGTAGAGCGTTTCAAAACTTGATGGATTTATAGTTGAACATCTGCTGAAAGATTTACTACAAAAAAACAAGTTTGAAACTCTCTCAATTGTTTTGTTTTTTCCTGTCAAGAAAACTAGAAAGAAGTAATTGTGTCAGAATGAGCCTCTCTAAGCCCAGTGTACAGAAGAGTACTATGAAAAAAGTAACATCGGTGAGCTATCTGCAAAAAATAGATAAATTAGAAAGCAAAATGGACAATTTTAAAGAGGAATGTAAAAAAAAAGTTGGAGCGCTGAGTGAATCTCTTAAACAACATTCATCACAAATCTCGAGTATAGAAGAAGCTATGTCAGATTTTGATGGAAGATTAGTTGAAAATGAGAATAACACTGTTTTTTTTTTCTGAAGAATAAAAACTTATTCCAGGAAAAAATGGAAGACTTCGGGAACAGATCTAGAAGTAATAGCATCGGGATTTATAGGATTCCTGAAAAAGAAGAGGAGACAGTTTGGTTCAGTTCCTTAATATCTGGCTACCCAAAACTTTGAACTTGCCTGAAGGTTTTCCGTTTGGCCTCGAAAGCGCATATAAATCACTTTAAAAACAAAACAAAAAAAACTGTCACCAAGGTCAGTGATCGTAAGATTTTTCTCAAGTCAAGATAAAGATTTAGTCGTAAAAGCTGCATGGACTAATTATCCAGTTAAAATTAAAGAAAATATTATAAGATTTGACAATAACTATTCAATATTAGTGATGTCAATGAGAAAAGCATGTGTCCCACTTGTTAAAAGCTTAAAGAAAAACAATATTAATGCACAAATCTTGTTTCAAGCAAAAGTAAGGATTCACTGTCCAGAAGGAAAGAAGATTTTTTAACACATTGGAAGATGCAATGGACTTCATACAGAAAAAATAGTCATAGAAAAAAACAGAAGAAAAAGACAGGGATCTATCAACTTCTTTGAAGAGAAATGCAACAAGAGATGGTTGGTTAATAAAAGACAAAAACAGTAAAAAACTGAAGGTCAAATGAAAATCAATGTATTTCATGGTAATTCTTATTAATTTAAAGAAGTGCTTGAATACTTATGAACAGGTGAGGAATATTACTTTTCAGAAAGGTAATCATTTATTTATTTCCCTACTTCATATGGTTACTAGTTCCCTTTTTAAAATCTTATTTGATTCTTTTGGCTATATATAAAATTAAAGCAACTTATTTTTTATTTAGTGTTTAAAAGGTTAAACTATACATTTTATTGAAAGTTAAACATTATTATGATGAAACTTATGTTAGGTGGCACACTTTGATATTTTGGCATAACTGATGAAAGCACTATTTAATACAATATAAGATTCAACAAATGATTTTAAAAAAGCATGTTAAGTTACATTCTGGGTTCTTAAAATGGTTCACTAATGTGCTACTGATAGTATACTTGACATGCAGTAGCACCTAGGAAAGACATGCTATGTTATAAACAAAGTATACAAATATAGCTTTTTACTTATATAAAAGTTGCTATTGGAATGATATCAAATAATTAAAACCTGGATCACACATAACTGCCATTTTTAATGCAAGTTAATATACTATGTCTCCTCTCTTTGTTGCTAAATTCTTTCGCTCTCAATCTCCGTATTCTGAAATGACTTCGGTAAGCCATCCGACTATGGATATTCTGAAAAAACGTAAAGATAAAGACAGATACAGACTGCATAGGTCCAAAACTGCCGACGACGCTTCCGTTAAGCTAGTCGCCAGTTCAACGGTACTCCGTGAGGTGCTTTAGCAGCCCCTGATGCCCACTTCAATGGATTCGCAAGCCTCTACTGAGACACATTCGGAGTCCGCTATGCCGTGAGACTGTTCTTCGACTATGGAACTTGCTAATGTCTCTCCCCTGGATGGGTCCGGCGCTGCTGAGCAGGCACTGGCTTCTGAGGCAGTTATTCGCTCAACCGATGTTCGACTGAATTCGATGAATTCTTTTTTAACCAAAACTACTGTTTCTTAGGCCTACTACGCCTAGAAAACCGATGACCAAAGCACATGCACATGCACCTGCTCCCATGCCACAAAAACAAATGCTTAGAATGGCAGAAGACCTTATTACGCTGATTAGGGGAAGTCAGCCTTCCCTTGCTAAGAGACAGAGTCCAGTCCCCTTCAGCTTCTATAGACCAGGAGTCCGATGACTGTGAAATTTCTGATAATGAAGATGTGCCCTTATCTACTTGTGAGGATTCATATGCAGAGAAATCCATTCCCTCTGCCTCCCGTCCAGAGGATTTTTCTTTTGGTGAAACCTTGCATACATTACGAGAGCACTGGGAATGCCAAGATTATCCTCGGTCCAAAAAGAGTCTCAACACAGGCCCTTAGCAATACCCCTTGTCCTGGATGTTGTGGATGTTTTTATGGAATCCAGTCTTACTCCTAACACTTTACCTCCTTCCCGTAGGAAACCAGACTGGTACTATAGAGTACCTGACACAAATTTCTTTTCAAGAATCCTACTGCTGATCCAGAGATCATTTCCCAGGGGCCTAAAGGTGTCAAGGCTACTACAGCCAAAGAATCCCACCCCTTCGGACAGGGATTCCAGAGCTTTGGACAGATGGGGTAAGAAGGTATATACCTCTACAACTCTTGCTATTAGGGCATTGAATTGTCAGTTTCACACGCTGAAGTACCAGCAACATATTATGGAACTTATTAAGGTGGCAACATTTTCAGACTGTGCAGAAAATAAAGAATTGCAGGAGCTTATGCAAGCCAAGTCAGCAAGCGTACTTTGCAGTGTGGCTTTGACACCCTAGAAGCATCTTGCCAGGCAGCTGTCACTGGCTCTGTACTGAGAAGACATGCTTGGCTGAAGGAGTAGACCTTGCCAGACCATGTCAAATCAAAGTTACTAGATGCTCCTTTGAATAAGGACTGTTTGTTTTGCACCAAAGCAGAAGAGGTTCTTAAAAGATGGAAGAAAAAGCTAAGTCTATGCAGACTGTTAAATAATTCTTACAAGTGCAAACCCTAGATTCAGTAGGCATTGCCCTTCCAAACACTGGTCCTTTCCAGCCCCCTCCAGACCTTCTCAAACCAGACCCAGGGGAAACAGACCACCCAGACTACAGTCTCAGGGTATGCAGAGATCTAAGCAATGGAGTGCCCCCACCCTTAAAGCAGGGAGTGGTAAGCCACCTCCTTACGGAAAATGCTCACAATTACTTCTTTACTCCACTCCCCAGCCCCTGCCCAGTTGCTTGTGCCCTAGGAGGAAAGCCTGCCCTTTATGCAAAAAACTGGATGTCCATCACTCAGGACCGGTGGGTCCTCAACATTGTATCCCAGGGGTATAAATTTTATTTCCATTCACTGACAAACCCAAATAGGTTTCCAGACCTTCCTCCAAACCAGTGGGCAGAGGCTCAAAACCAAGTACTTTCCCTACTCAATATCAGAGCTCTTCAGCAGGTTCCAGTAGAACAGAGAGGTCAAGGATTCTACTCCAGACTCTTCCTGGTACCCAGGAAAGGGGGCTCTTGGCACTTAATTCTGGATCTTTCCATTCTCAACACCTTCCTGGTGGTACCAAATTTCATAATGCTTACCCTGCAACAGCGTCTTCCTATGCTAGCCAAGGATGCCTGGTTAGTCACCCTAGACTTAAAAGAAGCCTATATGGATATCCCCATAAGGGAATCATGCAGGAACTATCTATTTCAGGGCAGGGGCTATGCATTATCAGTTCTCTGCACTTCCCTTTGGCTTATCTACTGCGCCCAGAGTATTCACAAAATGCCTGGCTCCAGCCATTGCATGCTGCAGGCAGAAAAATATCCAGATTTACACGTACTTGGACTACTGCCTGATTCAGGCGGACAGTCAGGAATTGCTACTGCAGCACCTGACATTTGTGAATAACCTTCTCACTTCCTTGGGGTACACCATCAATGAAAATAAATCAAAACAGGTACCCAGTCAAAAAGATTGTATTCCTGGGAGCAAGCTTGGACACAACTTCCCAGATGGCATTCCTCACCTCAGAAAAACAAGTCTGACAGACTACTTCAAACAAGTGGCCACCAGAACCTAGCTATCTGCAAGAAAAATACTGCAAGCCCTAGGGTTCAAGTCTTTGGTGCCAGTATTCTCAAGACCTGGAAACACTCATGCCTATCACACCCTGTCTAAGGACAGAGTTCCTCTGGTGGGCAGAAGCATGCAACCCCAACAAGGGACTGCCATTTACTCAACCCCAAGCCGCCCAGACCCTAATCACAGACCCATCAGACTATGCCTTGGGGGCACACATGGATGGAAAATGTATTCAGGGCCACTGGAGTCAAATTCATTTGCACATCAACCAAAAAGAGATGCTAGCTGTGCAGAATGCCCTGACAGCTTTCAGATCCCTAATCTTTCCAGGACAACTGCTAATAAAAACAGACAAAACCACAGTTATGTGGTACAGCAACAAGCAGGGGGGAACCCATTCCTACCCACTCTGCAGGCTAGTCATGGCCCTGTGGAACATGGCCTTGCCCATTCAAGTCCATCTGCAAGCTCAATTCCTGCCAGGCAAACAAAACTTACTGGCAGGCGACTTGAGCAGAAATCTTCTAGACCACATGAGTGGCAATTGGAGCACAGCACCTTCTACCTTCTGATTCAGAAATGGGGGACTCCAGAGGTGGATCTCTTTGCTTCCCCCACCAGCTCAGCAAATTCTGCAACAGGAATCCTCACAGCAGGGCCTGGAAAGTGGATGCCCTATCTTTTCAGTGGGTAAATCTCTCCAGCACACTGATGTCCCACTAAATAGGCTGGCCAAGAAGGTTACAGTTAGCTGCCTGTTGGGTGCCAGGATTCGCCACATAACACAAGCACTCCAGCCACTCCAGAACAAGTACAGATACGACACTGATGTCTCACTAACTAGGCTGGACAAGGAGAAGGTTGCAGTTAGCTGCCTGTCTGGTGCCAGGATCTGCCACATAACATAAGCACTCAAGTCACTCCAGAACAAGTACAAATATGACTCTGTAATTGTCCATGTTGGTGTGAATGACCTGAGACATACCTCCCTGGACTACATGAAAAGAAACATGGAAGAGCTCTCTGATCATGTAGCTCAGGCTGGTATGACCCTGACCCTGAGTAGCATCCTGCCCTCACCAAGAATGATGCCACAGTATAAAGAAAAAATTATCACTTTCAACAATTGGCTAAGTTTCTGGTGTCATTCAAAGGGGATCCATTATCTGTCCGCCTGGGATGACATGCTCGAAAAGCCACGTTGCTTTGCAAGAGATGGTTTACACCTGTCACCCTTAGGCTTTCAAATACTGGCCAAGGCTCTTGCCACCCCTATAGTGCCTTTTTTAGGCAAGGCTCAAAAGACAAACCCACCACAGTAAATAGCACAAGTAACCAAAAACTGAGGGTAATGCTACTCAACGCCAGAAGTCTAAACCTCAAAATGCACGCACTTAAGGCACTCCTCAGTATGGAGAACATCGACATCTGTGCAGTAACAGAAACCTGGTTTAAGGCTCCTGAGAGCACCCCAGCGCTACCGGACTATAACTCATACCATACCTTTCGGCCACAGAACCAGGACCAAAACACAAAAGGCAGGGGTGTATCCATATTCATCAAGGATACCCACACCTCCAGGTTAGTGGTGCAGCACAATGCATCAGAGATCATTCATGTGCAACTAACAATGGGCAAAACTGCAATCCAAATTGTAGCTTGCTACAGATCACCCACCTTGACTAGGGACCCCCCTTTTCGCATTTCTGAAGACACTGGGAAATATGAAGGTCCTACCAAACACCCTAATACTGGGTGATTTCAAACTGGTCAACACCCCAACCAGAGGGAACAACATATTGGACCTAGTCATCACCAACATGGGCGACCGGTGTTCCACCCCTCGCTGATTAGATCAGACCATAGACTAATCACTTTGGATATCCACATTCCGTCCCGCCCCCAATCAAGGAAACCATCATGAAAACTTTTCAAAAGCAAACTTCATGTTACTGAAGACTGAGGTGGAAAGGTTCACAGCCCCCATGCTGAAGGACAATGCTGTCCAAGCTGCTGAAACCTTTACAAAGGCACTCTGAGCATCTGCAGGAATGCATGGATCGTGCTATCCCAAGTAAAACCAAGACTCACTCCTCCAAGAAAAGGAAACCAGTCTGGTGGACCCCTGCCATAAACAAGCTATACAATAGAAGGAGGAAACTAGTACAGAAGAGTAAAATCCCAAGAAGGAAAGACATCCCTGATCAGTATCAGCAAGAAACTACGATCCCTCATTAAATCATCCAAGGCTAGCTTCGAAAGAAAAATTGCCAAGGACTCCAAAAATAACCACAAAGCGTTTTTTAGCTATGTCAAGAACCCAAGTGGAAACTCTCAGATCTATATTATTAATTTATTTTTGTTCATGGATGGTATAAGAATATAGAAAATGCTATGTTTTTGCTCCGTAAATTGCATCAACGGAGCATCAAGTATGTTTTGATGGTCATGGACATAGCATGAGGTTGTTGCTTTTCATCATCTATCTATTTTTACTTTTTATTCACGTTTGAGCATTGATCTGAATTGATTAGATATCAATGTAATGCGCTTCTGTTGTTATAATTAAATAGGGCCTCTGTTTTTGGAAGATCTATCTTACGGTCATATATTTATGAAACGCGTATGGTATTTTTGTTTGGTGTAGATAAATGGCCTATATAGGGTCCATTTGCTATATTGTAGTTATCGTAGGTTAATAGGTCGCTAGAAACCTATTGTGCGGTTACTGAATAGCCGAATGCCTTAAAGGTTAAATAGGCGTTCTGAGTGGTGCATTAGGCCTGTATAGCCTTTATAAG
This sequence comes from Protopterus annectens, assembly GCF_019279795.1. Classification (NCBI taxonomy): domain Eukaryota; kingdom Metazoa; phylum Chordata; order Ceratodontiformes; family Protopteridae; genus Protopterus; species Protopterus annectens. The sequence goes on along the minus strand of NC_056748.1, from coordinate 583,250,614 downwards.
ATTGGATAAAAAACAACAATTTAACATACATTTAGCACCAGATTTTTAGCTACGGAACTATTTTGAACCTATGTGATAGGTTATAAGCAGCTATTCCAACAAGACCATTGGATATGTTAAAACCAATGAGGAATGTGAACCAATGAATTTGCATAATGCTTTTGATTGGTCAAGATGTAAATTATTCTGTCTTGATTTTTATTGGTTATTCATTTTATAAAAATGTAAGCATCAGTCCTAAAAATTTTACGATCTGAAGAAGGCTAGTTGCCGAAAACGCTTATCGACTTTGAAAGGACTTTTTAGACATTTCTATATTCTGCTTAAATTATAGATTATATTAAAACTTTGTTTTTATCCGCTGCTTCGTACTGGAATTTTTGCCGTGGTGGTTTACCTGAGGTTCATTTTGCTTTTCTCTTACTTTCCATCGGTAACCTTCAACAGTGTAAGAAGAGTTTTTTTCCTGGTTTACTGCTGATCTTGTCTTACACTGTCCATGGCTGACGTTCAATTAAGTGCCAAAGAAAAGATTAAAACCTACACTATGCCTGGTTTATCAGGTAGACTATTGAATCCTCTGCTCGAAATTAATCTGAACAAGGAAGTTACATTCCTCACATGCAGTATACGTTATACGAGATGTTGAAAATGCTGCTTTTCGTCTTAAAAGGCTACAATGGCAACGATTTCATTTGGAAGCTTGCCGACATTATAAAATAGTTCCCAGAGGGATGCGGGTTAAATGCCTGCCCTCATATGGTAATACCTATCCCGAACTACTGGCTAAATGGCAAGCAGTTAATCTTGAGACAAGCCAGAGATATATGAAATTAATAATAGAGTTTTTAAGCCCGAAGAAGATAATAACTCAGCCATCATCTCTAAGAAACAGGAAGAACTTGAGTGCTTTGATTTAAAAGAAGAACAGATAAATGATCTTGAACAGTTAAAGATCAACCTTAATATATATGATAACAAATTAAAACAACAAAAGATTAAAAAATTAGCTCGTGACCATCGGAACTTTGCAAATGGTAATATCTTTTGAGTGGCCTAGAGAAGAAAATAATAACAGAGGAAGATACAAAATACCCATGAGAAGAAATGGAGATACCACAGAAGGACAAAATGTACATTCAGATGTGAATTATAATGAAGGTCCTTGTTCATCTACAGATAAAATGCCAATAAATAGTTTACATGAACGGAATCTTATGGTGTTTTCTAATAATGATTCAGCATTAGCTAACACCAGTACCTCTGCATTTAATGAAACACCATCCGATAATACATTATTTACTGGCCCTAATGGCTCCAAGGTAGTAATAAGACCTAGAGATGGAGCAGTGCATACACCTGTGAACTGGCCTTTACCGGTTTTTATGAAACAGAACAATTACAAGACTCTGAGAACTCTGAGTCAAGAGCGGAAACACAAGAAATTCATGATATGAATGAGACTTCAATCTCACAGACGGAATTGAGCCATGAAGCAATGACTCTATTAAGTAAAGGCCTAAGCTTCATACCATCTTTGACATCTGACCTGAAAGAATTCATGACAGATATTAGACTTTTCTGTAGAAATGTCTCACTAAAATGTATCCTTGGCCAAGAAAACACCTATGAACCACATCAACTTAAAAAACGAAGCACTTTTACCCCACCTCACCCTCAGCTAGTTGAGTTATTCTTAAGATTATGTGAAGAAGAGATTTCTGAAATAAGGAATTCTACTAATAAAAAGAAAGGCTCTTTTCACAGTATGACAGCTAAAGAAAATGAAGCCTTAAGATAACTCAGACAGAAGGACAACTTGGTTATAAAACCAGCAGATAACGGAGGTTATATAGTTGTAATGGAAGTAGAATGGTATAGGAACAAAATGTGAACTATGTTGGAAGATCAACACACATATAAAAAACTGAACAAGAGAGAAGTTATGACTAGGACTTGATTTATTTCGTAGTCTCTTATATGAGCTACTAATAGAAAGACGTATTACTCAGGAGCAACATGAGTTTTTTTAACATCTCTAATCCTTTGTATCCTAGCATAAGTGGTATACCTAAAATCCATAAAGACCTCCATGATCCACCCCTACGACCCATTGACTCAGGGAGAGAATGGATAACGGAACCCCTTTTTGTTTTTGTAGAGAACGAGCTGAAAAAAGCCCTACCATTTGTGTGGACAGTTCTGAAAGACACCGGTAATTTTTTTGAGTGATTTCTTCGGGCAAATTAACCATTTGACAGAATTTGATAATCTCCTATTAGTAATTATGGATATCACCAGTTTGTTTACTATAATTCCCAATGAATATGGCTTGCATGCCATTAGGTCCTTCCTACAAAGGAATGGAATTGCAGTAGAACCAACATGTACTCCGTTGGAACTAGTTCTCAAACAACATTTTTGTCTATGGTGATGATTTTTATTTACAAACATGGAGTGTAGCAATGAGCACCCCATGTGCTAATAGTTATTCAAACTTGGTGTTAGCTGAATGGGAGCACAACAAAATATTTACTGAGAACAGCGGATGGACTCCGCACTTGTTATATTATGGTTGTTTCGTTGACAATGTTTTTATTTTGTGGAAAGGAAAAATGGATGAGCTGAATAGCTTTATTGATTACATTAATGAAAGCACCAACTTTCTTGAATTCAAGGCAAATTCATCAAATGAAGTAATTGACTTCCTGGATGTAAAGATTTATTTACATCCAAAAGAAGGCATAAGCACAGGAATTCATAGAAAAGCCACCTGGAGTAATCATTACCTGCATAAACACAGCATGCATCCAGGACATATTTTCAACAACATCTATGAAAACCAGGTCCTGAGGGTTTCAAAACTATGCACCAATGATGAAGAATTTATAAAGGAACAGCACAATATACAGAAGTATCTAAAGGAAAGATCCTACCCCGATAGGAACTTATTACTCAAACAAAATCTTTAGGAAATAAGAAAAGGCAAAGGTTGCCCCTATTTTTCTAAAAAGAATACTCCTTCAGAACAGGAAGCTATTGTCACTATTAACCAACCCTCACAGTTGAAATGTCTGACTTATAGTTCTGATAATAAACAAGTCTGTGAAGTAATAAGAAAGCACTGGACAATATTAACAATGGATGAAAAAATCAAAAAGGTGGTAGGAGATAAACCGAAGTTCCTATATAAGAATAAGAAAAATATAAAAAGGCTTTTATGCAATAAGGACGGCTTCACTTCACAAGCAATATTCTCTGGTAGAAAGGGCACTTTTTTAAGTGCCAACGATGTAAAGCCTGTCCATTTATTGACAGTTCCAATACATTCTTTCTTTCCCATATGAAAATATCAATTCAATGTTTATGCAAACTGCACCACAGCGCACTTACTATATTTGGCTACCTGCTGTCATTGTAGTGCTTTTTACGTTGGAAGACTGATCAGCATTTCAAAGATCGTATACTACGACATCTAAGAGATATACGACAAAAGGAACCAAATAATGCACTTGCTATGCATATAATTAATAATCCAACCCATCGTTTTCTTTTTAAAGCTATTGAAGTTGTCATTCAGATTAACAGAGGAGGAGATGTCCAGAATCAAATTGAACTATGTGAACTCTGCTGGATTACTAACATGAGAGTAAATCACCCCCCTGGGCTTAACACCATAGTTCCACTAAAACCAGAAGAAATACCATCACATCTAATAAGCATTAAGAAATATATTCTCACAGTAGTATTTAGGCTCAATCACCCTTAAGCTACTAGAGGTTAAATATTTTAGATTACCTCGTACAACTATATATTATTATTTTTTCTATCGCGTCATCCTGGCTATTGCCCTATGAGGCTTTAGGGACGACGAACTGTTTGTATAATGAAGATTTACACTTTATAGGCACTGATTAGCTAGTTATGTTATTTTTTGTATTTATATTTACTTTTATTCTTCATCCATTTTTATTATATGCGATTCAGCATATAAAAGGGTTGTTGCTCTTTTGGGATTATTTTCACAGTTTTTAGCCTAAGGATAACTTTGGTAATGTGAACACTTCATTCATATATATATATATATATATATATATATATATATATATATATATATATATATATTCATTAGTGATCTTGACCTAAATGGGACATCAATAATGGACATATTGCATGGATAGATTAAGGTGGATATACTACCTTTCAAGTAATATGATCTGGCTATTTCCTTTTAGTATCCTGATTGGTTTTAATATAAGCATTTACTGATATGATTGGATACTATTGGCTAAAAACCACGAATAGTAAACAACCCCCTCTCTTTTTCCCCCTTGGTGCAAGCAAGAAACATTTTTTATTTCTTTGTATTTGTCCAAGGTTTGACTTCTGACAAGTTGATTGTCTAATTATATCTTATGGTTAATGATGACTTTGCTACAGATTTGACTAGTCAGTTATTTTCATCTTTATTGTGTGCTTTAGGGCTGTTTTTCAAGGATGTTACCGAAGGACTACCCTTAGTCAAAGGATAGTTAGCTTAATGTGGGCGCCCAACTTAAATTCTTTAGCGATCAACCTGAAAAGGATACTCGTATTTAATGATAATGGATTTACTGTGCTGATGGGTCGAAGGGGGAAGTTAGGTTATTTTCTAGGTAATGTTGTTTGCTCGTCTCTTCCAGCATTTTGATTAGCTTTGATGGGTGCGTCTACTAACATAATTGGTTATTGCTAGCTAGGAAACGCCAATGATAAATGATGTTTTGTTTTCCACTTGACTCTAGTGAGAGTCTTTGAGGCTGAAGCAGTACTAGCAAAGCGAAAACTATTTTTATATATTTTTAATTTATTTTTGTTCATGGATGGTATAAGAATATAGAAAATGCTATGTTTTTGCTCCGTAAATTGCATCAACGGAGCATCAAGTGTGTTTTGATGGTCATGGACATAGCATGAGGTTGTTGCTTTTCATCATCTATCTATTTTTACTTTTTATTCACGTTTGAGCATTGATCTGAGATGATATAATATTACATATCAATGTAATGCGCTTCTGTTGTTATAATTAAATAGGGCCTCTGTTTTTGGAAGATCTATCTTATGGTCACATATTTATGAAACATGTATGGTATTTTTGCTTGGTGTAGATAAATGGCCTATATAGGGTCCATTTGCTGTATTGTAGTTATCATTTTTATGTTTATGTTAAGTAGGTTAATAGGTCGCTAGAAACCTATTGTGCGGTTACTGAATAGCCGAATGCCTTAAAGGTTAAATAGGCGTTCTGAGTGGTGCATTAGGCCTGTATAGCCGTTATACGATTGGATAAAAAAACAACAATTTAACATACATTTAGCACCAGATTTTTAGCTACGGAATTATTTTGAACCTATGTGATAGGTTATAAGCAGCTATTCCAACAAGACCTTTGGATATGTTAAAACCAATGAGAATGTGAACCAGTGAATTTGCATAATGCTTTTGATTGGTCAAGGTGTAAATTATTCTTTGTCTTGATTTTTATTGGTTATTCATTTTATAAAAATGTAAGCATCAGTCCTAAAAATTTTACGATCTGAAGAAGGCTAGTTGCTGAAAGCGCTTATCGAATTTAAAAGGACTTTTTAGACATTTCTATATTCTGCTTCAATTCTAGCTTATATTAAAACTTTGTTTTTATCTGCTGCTTCGTACTGGAACTTTTGCCGTGCTGGTTTACCGGAGGTTCATTTTGCCCTTCTTGGGGTATTGGTATGTACTTTTTACTGATGGCGTTTTCCCCACCATAACCTAGCTCCCTATTTGGGGGGGCTCCTGACATTTGCGGCAAGAAAAACTGATGTAATGGGCATCTGCTGCCTGTTTTTATACCCCCTGATGACCTGACATCAGTCCTGGTGCGACAGTATCCAGCACAGAAATACTAAGTCTCTGGTATTCGGGCTGACTGAGGGCTACCTGCAGGCAGATAACCAAAGTGTGATGACTGCAACAGTGAATGCACTCTAACATCTACAATAGTACAACTATACTTTCTCTCTGCGTTCGTGTGGGTTTTCTCTGGTGACTCCGGTTTCTTCCCATGTTACAAAGACATTTGTTTGGAGAGTTTCTCCCCGGGTCTCCTCTGAAGATTGGCTTTCTTTCAAGTCAGACATTCCTGGGAAACAAATTGGATAAAATTTCTTTGGGATACTTTGAGATGTTTTGGTTGTTTTTTTTTTTTTTTTTTGTGGCTTGGAGAAGATTGAGAGATTGGTGTGAGTGTTTTTGTGAGAATTGTAACTGATGGACTGTTTATTTTCAACCCCTTATGAAGACCAGCTTGAAACAACTTAGAGTCATGAGTACATTTGTGATGCTGCGAGACTTCTAAAAATTCTAATAACTGTCCAGGTTACTTCTTCCTGTTTAAAAGTAAATCATAATATTTTGAATCATATGCTAGGATGTCAAAGAATATAATTATGGAATAAGCAAAAGTTAGTGAAATGCATTGTAAACCACTGTCAGTTATTGCATAGTTCTGAATGTTTGCTAATGAGAGGGTCCAGATCGAGCCCGCCCCTTCCTGGTGGAAGTGCTCAAGGAAATGGTTGGCGAACGACTGTGGGGGTCCGGAGAGCTCCTGTGGGGAGCCCCCCATGGTAAAAGTCCTTAAGGGAGCTGCTGACGAGGGGTGGTGGCTGCGAGCCACCCCTGGATAGTATACTTTGTATACAGTAGCAACTTGGAAACTTTTATGCTATTTTATAAACAAAGTATAAAAAATACAGTCTCTTACATATATAAAAGTTATCTCTGGAATGTTATCAAATAATTAGGGTAACATTCACACTTAGGTTCATAGGTAGGTACTAGGTTATTGGCCCTAGGGCCTATATAAGCCTAGCCAAAAGGTACCCTGGCTTTCGCCACCCAAGAAAATTATTTTCCTGTGCCTCTGTCGAGCAGAGCCACAGAAGTGATCCCCGGGGTGAATTTCCTATCTCCCATCCAATCATCAAGATTTTTCTTGAAGAGTGCTAATGAGGAGCTTTGTTTGATATAGATATGTAGTTTGTTCCAGAGTATGGGAAGTCTCTGGGACAGGAATCTATCCGCTCCAGCATGTTCTGTTTATTGTGGTGACATGGTTTAGGTCCCTAGAGTGTGTAGCTCAGAGGGATTGGGATTTCTTTAAGTGGAGCATGTCCAGCAGCTCTGGGTTTGACATAGCTTTGTATGTTAGGCAGAGATAACCTCTGAGTAGGCGATATGCGATGGTGTAAAGCTGGAGTTTTTTGAGACCGTCTGTGTAGGGCATCTGTTTGAGGCCGGTAATCCTCTTTGTGAGGTATTTCTGCGGCCTTTCCAGTTGTTGTAGATGTCTTGTGAGGTACATACCAAAAGGGGCGTTGTACTCCATAATTGGTCTAATGAGTGACGAGTAGAGGGGGAACAATGACCTCTTTTTTTTCCTGGATGAGAAGCCTTTTGTGATGAGGTGTGCCAAGTAGAAGGATTTCCTAACTACTGTTATGTGATTATCAAAGGAGAGACTACTGTCCATCTGTGTCCCAAGGTCTCTTATCGCACTTTTCAGTGTTAAGTAAACTACTGCCTATGTGGTAGTTCATGGTTACAGAGTTTTTACCAAAAGGGATGACAATGCACTTTTTGGCATTGAGCTTGAGGCCATGGCTTTGACACCAGGCATCTGTCTCAGTGAGGCCCTTTTGTAGGATGTCCACATCATTAGGAGGTTTGATTATGGCTCCTAGTTTCCAGTCATCTGCGAACTTCATTAGCCAAAGACCTTCTGTGTTTGCCTGTACTTCGGAGAAGTAGGTACCAAACAGGAGAGGACCCAGGACTGAACCCAGAGGTACTCCACTTGTCACTGGTCTGAAGTTGGATTTGGAGTCTGCTACATTCACAGTGTGGGTTCTGTCATTGAGTCAGTTGGCAACCCATCTTGTGGCATAGTGATTTATACCTAGTTTAGTGAGTTTATCTATAATTCCAGAGTGGGTGATGGTGTCAAAAGCCTTGTTGAGATCTAGATAGGCTGTGTGAACCATCGTACCCTCATCTACTGCTTTGGTGACCACTTCAAAGAAGTCTTTCAGGTTTAGGAGATACGATCTGCCTTTTACAAACCCAAACTTGGTGGGGTCAAGAGTTTGGAGATTACCAATGTTGTTGTTTGTAAGTTCCATGATGATAGCAGACCAGGCTCATAAGGCTAATGGGGTGGTAGTTCTGTGGTAGCTCGCCCTTTGTGGAGTGGGATAACAGTCACTGTATGTCATTCAGTGGGCACAAAGCCTGAGGTGAGGCTATGATTGAACATGGTACTTAGGTGGGGTGCCAGTTCATTCTGTAGATCATGTAGAACACAGTCTGGGATGTTGTCAGGTCCCATAGATGCTGTGTTCTTTGCTTTGGAGAGAGTGTTTACCTGTGCAGCCGTGATTACAGGAACTTTGCATTCTTCCGGTATAGAGATTGGCCCTTTAGGGGATGAGAGGGTGGGTAAAGTTAGCACTGAACCAATCTGCCAGGATGTTGGCAATATCAGTTGGTTCTGTATATTTAGTGCCATTGTGCTGTAACTCAGAGCAGATCTGAGTGTTGCCATTGAGGTTCTTTTGTGGTTGTTTTTAGAATCTGTGACAATTTTGTTTTCATTACTAGCTTTGGTGGATTTTATGAGGGATCTCGGCTTCTTACTGAGGCTGACCAGGGAGTTCCTCCAATCATGGGATTTTACTCTTTTGCAACAGTTTCCTCCTTCTGTTGTAGGGTTTGTTTATGGCAGGGGACCACCAGATTGGCATCCTTTTTTTTTTTTTAGGATAGCATCTTGGTTCTGTTAGGGATTGCACGATCCATGCACTCATGTAAATGCTGATAAAGTGCATTTGTGTAGGATTCGGCAGTTGTACCTCAATTGTCAGTCAGCATGGCTGTCATGAAGTTTGCCACTTCTGTCTTAAGCATGAAGTTGGCTTTGGAGAAATTTTTTATGGTTGTTTCCCTAATGGGGGGTGGGGGCGGAATGTGGATGTCTAGGGTGATTTAGCTTGTGGTCTGATCTGACCAATGAGGAATTTACTTCTGGTGTGGAACACCGGTTGCCCATGTTGGTAATGACCAGGTCTAGGATATTGCTGCCACTGGTGGGGTTGTGGATAAGTTGATCCAAGGCATTGGAATTTATGAATTCCAGGAAACGTTGAGCACAAGGGTTGGTACATGAGTAGTTTTCCCAGTTAATGGTAGGGTAGTTGAAATCACCCATTATTAGGGTGTTAAGTTGCACCCTAATATTTTCCAGTGTATCAAGAAATGAGGAGTGGGAATCCTGGGGCATGGTGGGGGATCTGTAGCAAGCTACAATTTAGATTTCAGTGTTGCCCAGAGTTAGTTGCACTTAGATAATCTTGGATGCATTATGCTGAGCACCTAGCCTGGAGGTGTGGATATCCTTAATGAATATGGAGACGCCTCCGCCTTTAGTGTTTCGGTCCAGGTTAGGTGGCCGAAAGGTGTGGTATGAATTATAGCCTGGTAATGCAGGGGTGCTCTCTGGAGCCTTGAACCAGGTTTCTGTCACTGCACAGATGTCCATGTTCTCCATTTTAAGGAGTGCCTCGAGTGAATGCATTTTGAGGTTTAGACTTCTAGCATTGAGCAGCTTTATCCTCAGATTTTGCTTGCTTGTACCTGTTACGATGGTGAATTTGTCATTTGAACCTTGCCTGAAAAAGGCATTATAGGGGTGGCAAGAGCCTTAGCCAGTATCCGGAATCCCAAGGATGACAGGTGCAGGCCATCTCTGGCAAAGCATCGTGGTCTGTCGATCATGTCATCCCAGGCAGATAGATACTGGATCCCCTTAGAATGACACCAGAAACATAGTCAATTGTTGAAGTCCATCATTTTGTCTTTGTACTGTGGTATCATTCTGGGTGATGGCAGCATGCTACTTAGGGCTAGGGTCATACCTGCCTGGGCAACAAGATCGGACAGCTCCTCCATGTCTCTCTTCATGTAGTCCGTGGAGGTACATCTCAGGTCATTCACGCCAACATGGACAATGATAGAGTCATATTTGTACTTGTTGTGGAGTGACCTGAGTGCATGCATTATGTGGCGGTTCCTGGCACCCAACAGGCAGCTGACAGTAACTTTCTCCTTGTTTAGCCTGGTGAGTGGAACATCAGTGTGCCTGACTATAGAGTCCCCTTGTTGGGTACGTTGTTATGCCTTATGGGCTGTGGTTGAGTGGCACACAGAGTTTGTGGGCTATGTGTCATTTGGGTTGTGTTGGGGGCTGGAAGTTGCTTGTGTTTCTGCTTTGGAGGTCCCTGTTGCTTGGGCAGATTTTTATTGAGAGCCTCCGCGAATGTAGGTGTGTGTTTTGTGTTTCTATGTGTGTGTTTTGCTGGTGTAGGTTTTGAGAGACTATGTGATGAGTGTGGAGTGGTGCAAGTGTTTACCTTCTCCTCTTGACTGTCTAGTCCAGTCTTAGGTGAAGAGAGCTTTTACAGGTTCAACCTGGATCACACATAGCTGTCATCCATTTAATGCAAGTTTATATACTATGTCTACTTTAAAAAAAATGACTGTCTGCTTTATAGTAAAAATCTCATACAAATATTGCTTACTGAATCATTAAATGTTATTTCTTTAAATACAATAGCTTTTAGTAGTTAAAATACTTTGGCTTTTGTTTTTTTCTTTTTTTTAGTGGTTTGAAAGGGTTTGAAGGATTGATGTATAATTTAGAGGTGGCTTGGATTCATTTGTGAATGTTTTTGTGTGAACTGTAGCTGATAAACTGTCCATTTGCAAGCTCTTGTCATGAGGACTAGCTTGAAGCAGCTTAGAGTCATGTGCACTTCTACAATACTGTGAGAGTTCTGAAAATTCTAAGAACTGTTCAGGTTACTTTTTCCTGTGTAAAAGTAAATAGTCATAATATTTTTAATCCTATACTAAGATGTCGATGAGTGCAAGTTAGATAATAAGCAAAATACAGCGAATTGCATTCTAAACCATTGTCATTTATTAAATAATTCTGAATGGTTGCAGTATACCAAACGGATAGTTTATATACTAGCCTACAGAATGACACTTCTGATTAAAAAAAAAAATCAGGGTTGTGTTTCTCTGTTACTCTCTCTTTAATAACAAAACTTAATATAGTAGAACAATTTATTATGGAAAGTTTGAATCCTAAAGGGGAAGTTTTTCAGATGTTTGTTCAGTTGCTGTCAGACATTTAAGGAAAAAATAGGACTGATTTTACAATAGTACCAGATTAAAGAGTATCAAATATATATAAGGGTAAATGTAAATGTTCTATTGGGCCTACTTCAGATGATAGGACCATTTCACCTAAACCCATTTGATCTAAAGTTCATTTGATCGAAAACCAGTATTCAAGGCATAAAACTGGGGTTTGTCCCCCTCCCCAATGTTGTGCGACCCTGGAATTGGTATATATAGTAAGGGGGGGTGTGGGAGGTGCAGCCCCCCCACATTAGGGGGGTGTGGAGGGCAAAGCCCCCCACCCAGTTTTCTTTAAAAGAAGAAAATAAAACAAAAAGTGCAGATTTTAAATGAAAATAGATGGGGGGCTTCGCCCCTCACACCCCCCTAACTATATATACCAACTCCAGGGTCGCACGACATTGGGGAGTGAGACAAATCCCTGTTATTTGCCTTGGATACTGGTTTTCGATCAAATGAACTTTCAATCAAATGGGTTTAGGTCAAATGGTCTTTCGATCATATGAAATAGACCCGTTCTGTTATATGATACTATACACTAAGATTATAGATAAAATATAAAACCTAGGAATTTAGTAATAGCACAAAACATAATATACAAACAGAAATAGAAAGAGATCAGAATAAGTAAATATGTATATAGTTAAAGAATAAAAATATGTCTACAAGTGTGGGAGGTTGGCGTAGTGGTAAATGTTTTAGCGTTATATCATTCGGTAATTTATTTGTTTCAAAAAATTTGTCCATAGCTAAAGATTTCATATTGTTGTATATAAACTATATAATAAGTTCTGTTCATAAATGTGATTTTATTATATCCATGTTTTTTCTCTTACATAAATGTCCGATTTTAAATGCGTATTTAATATAATGGATTGACTATTCCATTGAGGGGAGTCTATTCAAATACTTGCAGTTACATAAAGCTCAAGTAGTATTTCTACAGGAAACACATTTGCTTAATAAAGATGTAAATAAACTTTCATTAAAGAATGATTTGGTTTTAGCAGGTTCTGGCTTTCAAGCTAAAAGATGAGGCACACTCATTTTATGGAAGAACTCGCAAGTAGTAAAAGATACCTATGTTGATAAAATGGTATGTTTAGTATTGTTATAACTGAGTGGAACAGAAAACTATGTACATTGGTGAACTCTTATTAAATTCTAACGGGTGGAGCTAAAGATGCAAAAAAAAAAATACTCTGACACTATTGCCTATTACATGAAAGGTGAAGTCATAGCCTATTACATGAAAGGTGAAGTCATAATGGCAGGTGATTTTAATTGTTTTTTATCAGATGATGACTCCACTGCAGATAGAAAGCTGAGAATTACATCTTTAGCCAAAGACTTAAACGTATTTTGTAAATATGAGCTAGGGAAAATACCAGAGAAGTTTCAATAGTTTAATGTCCATTATCGGACCGTAATCCTGTAATCTTGAATATTATTTTAAAAACTGACAGTTTGGTACATCGCAGGAGAGTACCAAGTGGACATTATTAAAATAAAACAATTCAAGGATTGGTATGTTAGAGGTCAAAAATTTCCTAGAAATAAACTTGAATGGTTAAATATCTGACCTTGCCCTGTAGGATTCACTAAATCATTATCATCATCAGCCCCGTGTTTTTATTTTTCCTATTTTTCTACATGGGGTCAGGGTATTGTGTTGTTGCCAACTCTCTCAATTCAGTGCCACACTCCTGCCTTCTTCAACACTCATGCCTGACTGTCACAGATCTTCTTTCACACAATCCATCCACCTCTCTGCTGGACATCCTCGTTTCCTCTTACCTTCTTCCTGTGTGTCCCAAATCTTCCTCACCAGATTTTCTTCTGCTTTTCTACATGTGTGCCCAAACCATTGTAATCTGTTCTCTTTGATCTTTTCTACAATTGGAGCTACTTTGGCTTCTCCTCTTATGTCCTCATTTCTTCTCCTGTCCCACAGTGTGCATCCTACAGCCTTTCTCATGCACTTCATTTCCATCACCTCCAGGTTTCTGTACCATACAGTAGTACTGGTCGCACCACTGTCTTGTACACCTTAATTTTCAGCTTCTTTGGCATTCTTCTGTCATAGACTACACCTGATACTCTATTGGCTGAAGCCCCTCTGATTCTAGCTTTGATCTCTTCATTCAGACTACTCTTCACCTCTACTACCCCTCCCAGACACTTGAAGCTGTTTACCTGTTCCACTATCATCCCTTACATCTCTATTCTCAGCTTCTTCTGATTTCCCCAATTTGCTGCCATTACCACTATCTTATCTGTGCTTAGTTTCATCCCATGTGCCTTCAGATTTGCATTCCATTCTCCTATCTTTTGCTGAAGTTCTAGCTCAGATTCTGCCTGCATTGCCACATCATCTGCATACAGCAGATTTGTTGATCCCTCCCCTCCATCTGTTTGCTAATCTAATCCATCACCAGTATGAACAACAGTGGGCTCAGAGCTGAATCCTGATGTACTCCCACTGGGAACCCCTCTGTGAGGCCGAATACTGTTCGTACTTGAGTCATTGGGTCCCTGTACATAGCCTGCACTAATTCTACCAATGTTTCTGGGCTTTCAAACTACCGCAGTACTGCCCATATCAGCTTTCTTGGGACCTTGTCATATGCTTTCTCCAAGTCTAGGAATGCCCAGTTAGACAACTGTCCTCATCTCTAGCTTCTTCTCAAGTATCTGTCTCAATGCAAACATAAAGTCAATTGTGCTGCATCCTTATCTGAATCCAAACTGCTCATCTCCCATCTTACATTTTGCTACTCTGTGTATCCATTTATCAATGACCCTGTCCAGAACTTTCATGCAGTGTGATAGGAGTTTGATGCTTCTGTACTGCCCACAGTTGTGGATGTCCCCTTTGTTTTTTTACACTGGCACAAGTATGCTTATTCTCCAGTCATTTGGGATACACCTTTCTCTCCACACTGCTATTAGTACCCTCAGGAGCCATTTTCCCCCCTTTAATCATATCTGCTGTAACCTCCATCTGAGCTTGCTGCTTTTCCTGACTTCATCTTCCTTAGTGCTGCTTACTTCTTCTAGGGTGGGCTCCTCTTTTTCTCTCATCGTAGGCTGTTTCTGGGGAAGCACAGCTTCTGTGGGGGTTTCGTCATTCAGAAGCTGCTGGATATACGCCTTCCATCTGCCTTTGCTGCCCTTTGGACTGATGAGCACGTTGTTGCTGGCATCCCTTATGAAGGGTGTTTGACTATCTTCTTTATCTTTATGACTTTGCCTTGCAACCTGATGTAGTTTCTTTGTGCCTCTTACTGAGTCAGTTTCCAGAAGTTGGTACAGTACCTCTAATGCCCTATTCTTTGCTATTGCAACTTCTTTTTTAGATTCTTTGTTAGCCAACCAATAGTCCTTCCTAGCTTGGTCATTCTTTTCTATCTCTCACTTCTTCCTGCACTCATTTCTTTTGATGACTTCCTGGACTTTTGCATTCCACCACCAGCTTTCCTTATGTACCTTATTTTCATACATGGCTCGGCCACATATCTTTTCTGTAGTCCTAACATGCTGTTTAGGTGCTGCCATTCTTCTTCAACTCCACCTATTTCCTCTTCTTCTTGGGGTGCTAGAGCCCTGTGTGATTCATTGAACTGTTGTACTTTCTCTCCAGTCAACTTCCAGGTCTTCAGCCTTGTCTCTGACCTTAGAGCCATCTCTGACCACTGCTTGCAGCTGATTGTGGCAACTAGTGGTTTATGCTATGGGTCAACTGTTTCACTGGGGATGACTTTGCAATCATGAATTCTGCCTCAGTGCCTTTTCCATGCCAGGAGGAAGTCTACCTGCGTTGCATGTTGACTGCTATTGTATGTGATTTTGTGACCTGTCTGTCTTTCTGAACCATGTGCTGGCTACTATCAAGCCATTTGCCAGACAGAAGTTTAGAATGGCTTCTCCTTCTTTTTTCCTGTTGTCCCACCCATGTGGACCCAGGCAGTCCTCCTATCCTGTTCTGTCTGTCCCGATATGTGCATTCAAGTCACCCATTATCAACACCAATTCATGTTCTCCTGCTTTATCTAGTAGGTCCTGCAACTGCTGCCTGAATGCACTCTTTTTCATCACTACCACAACCCTGCTGTGGGGCATAGGCTGAGATTATGAAAACTGCCCTATCATTACACTGGAGTCTGATTGCCATGAGTCTGTCATTAATTCTCATGATAGGATTCACTAAAGGTGTACTTAAATGGAAGAGTTACAAGCTGGTATATTAGTAAAACAAGAGAATGGGTGAAATAATTAAATACACTGCAGGACAAAATAGACACACTAAAGAACCAAATAACATTATCACTCAGTTTAAACTTAAAAACTTAAATACAAATACATTGAAATTCTTAATCATAAAGTTTCAGTAAACCTGGAAAAACGAATTTCAGGCATATGCAGTAAACCATTTAAGCTTGCATAAATTTCCTCTTAGATCAAAAAAAATGAGTAAATCTTATCAAATAAATTTTAACACATATATAATTAAGAAAACGGATATTAAAAGTATTCTTGTGGGTTTTAAAATATTTTATGAAAATATACATAAGTGCGCTAGCCGCTTAAAAGCATTTATAGCATTTACTGTCTGTTTTTCTTCTGTTTTCTGCAAAAAAGAAAAAAACAAACAAAAAAAAATCTTGTTTTCGCCTTACTGAACTAGAATAGTCCAGTCTTCAGAGTTTGCTGATCTCTGGGCTTTGGCTTGGTTCCTGTGCTATTCCATATCCTTATTTGGATAAAGGGAAGCTTCTTTGTTCACCAGTGGGAGTGGGGAGCACTGAGCAGCCTATTTGTCCCTAGAGCAGTGGTTCCAGCCAGAAGCTTGTAGTCTGTTGGCCATTTTGGATCAATTCCTAGCTCTTTTCAACCCCCTGCTATAAAGCCCGCTTTAGCGTGATTTAGCGCAGAGTTGCCCATAGAGCACCATCGGGCAGCGCCGGTTAAACAAGGTTAAACTATTTCTGGCTCCGTAAAGTCTGCTCTTCAATTTTTTCCCTTAGAACTTCTCTACTTGCAATCTAAACAGTCTATTCTCTACTTGCAATCTAAACAGTCTATTCTCTATCTCAAAAGCTCAGCACTTGCTCCTAAAGCATTTTTATATAGGTAAAGTACTTATATACTAAACAAAGTACTACATTAGCCTAGAATCCCCTTGAGTACCCATTTCCCTATAGGTCCCTTCTGACTCAGTTACACAGCAAACTTTTTCACTTTTTCTAGCATGTCGAAGGGTCAGTTGCTAGCGTCCTCTCCTGTTCAGCTGGTGAATCTGGGCATCTTGAGGCAATGTTACAATTGCCTCATGTACACAGACAACCCACTCTTTCTCCCACAAAACACAGATACATGTGAGAGATGCAACTATATAGCCAAACTGGAGGCTGAGCTCTCTCAACTCAGGACTAGCAAGACCAGACAGGAGGAGAAGGAAACCACGCACACCACAAACCCAGTTTCACATCGAACTATCACAACTGCAAAACAAACACATAAACACACAAAGACATACTCGGAGGCACTGATCAAAAATCTACCAAAACTACAGAGGCCTCCAAAGCAGACACCCAAGCAACTGCCACCTCAAGACATAAGACATGCAACACATAGTTCTCAAAGTCAGTGTGCTAAACAGTCACAGCCCTTAAGGCCAAACACAATGCCAGACACACTTGTTATAGGTGACTCCATAGTCAGACACACTGACGTCCCACTCACCAGACTGAACAAGGAAAAGATCACAGTAAGCTGCCTGTCAGGCGCTAGAATCCGCCACATAACACAAGCACTCAGGTCACTCCACAGCAAGTACAAGTATGACTCAGTCATTGTCCATGCCGGTGTGAATGAACTGAGCGATACCTCCCTGGACTACATGAAAAGAGACATAGAGGAGCTCTCAGATTATGTAGCCCAGGCCGGTATGACCCTGACCAGTATCCTACCCTCACCAAGAATGATGCCACAATACAGAGACAAAATGATCAGCTTTAATAATTGGCTTAATTACTGGTGTCATTCTAAGGATCCAATGTCTGTCTGCCTGGGATGACATGCTTGACAAGCCACGCTGCTTCGCAAGGGACGGCTTGCACCTGTCACCCTGGGCTTCCGGATATTGGCAAAGGCTCTTGCCACCCCATAGTGCCTTTTTTAGGCAAGGCTCAAATGATAAACCTACCGCCCTAGAAAACAAAAATGGAGAAAAACTAAGGGTAATACTGCTCAATGCCAGAAGTCTAAACCTCAAGATGCACGCCTCAAGCCCTCCTCAGTATGGAGAACATCGATGTCTGTGCTGTGACTGAAACCTGGTTCAAGGCTCCTGAGAGCACCCCAGCACTATCAGGTTATACCTCATATCATGCGTTCCGGCCCCAAAATCTGGACCGAACCACAAAAGGAGGGGGGTATCCATATTCATAAAGGATACCCACACCTCCAGGTTAGTGGCAACGCATGAAGCATCTGAGACCATCCAGGTGCAATTAACCATAGGTAAAACTGCCCTACAGTTTGTAGCATGCTACAGACCACCTTCTCAAACTCAGGAAACCCACACAGCCTTCCTGAAGACACTGGACAGTATGAATGTCTCTCCATACACCATCATATTGGGTGACTTCAACTACCCAAACATAGACTGGGAACATTACTCAAGCCCCAACACCCTAGCCCAAAGGTTCCTGGAGTTCATAAACTCAAATGCTATGGAACAACTAGTCACTGTTCCCACAAGAGGAGAAAATATACTAGACCTGATCATCACAAACATGGGGACAAAATGCTCCACACCGGAAGTATATCCCTCATTGGTGAGATCAGACCATAAATTAATCTCATTGGAGATCCACATCCCGCCCCCACCTCCAGCAAAAAAGACCACAGTGAAGAACTTCTCAAAAGCAAACCTCACACTTCTTAAGACTGGAGTGGTATCCTTCAAGGCCCCCGAGCCAGTGGAAACCACAACCCACGCTGCTGAAACCCTTACAAATGCCTTCTACGAGCACCTCCAGGAATGTATGGATCAAGCAATCCCTAATAAAATCAAGACCCTTTCCACCAAAGGCAGGCACCCGGTCTGGTGGATACCAGCCATAAACAAACTCTACAACAAGAGGAGAAAGCTACTACATGACAGAGCAAAATCCCTAAAAGGGAAGGCATCTCTGATCAATACTAGCAAAAAACTACGATCACTCATAAAATCATCCAAGGCCAACTTTGAGAGAAAAATCGCTAATGACACAAAAGACAATCATAAGGCCTTCTTTAGCTATGTTAGAAACCTGGGTGGAAACTCCCATATATGCTCAGAATTAGTCCAAAATGATAAAAAAATCACTGAACCCACAGACATTGCCAACATACTGGCAGACAGGTTCAGTGCAAATTTCTCCCCTCCCTCCCCCCCAAAAGGAGAAATATCTATCCCACCAGAGTCTCTAGCCTCCCAAACATCTCAGATGCCCAGGTGAGAGCTGCTCTCTCTAAAGCAAAAAACACAGCATCAATGGGACCGGACGGTGTCCCCGGCTGTGTGCTACACAAACTCAATGAGGAACTAAACCCACACATAAGGCTGCTGTTTAATCTTAGCCTTACTACAGGATACGTACCCAAAGAATGGCGTACGGCAACTGTGGTCCCACTCCACAAAGGCGGTGCTTCTACGGACCCTGGAAATTGCCGCCCCATAAGCTTGACGAGCCTTGTCTGCAAAGCTATGGAGAGGATCATAATGGAACTCATAAATAAAGACATTGGGGACCTACAGACACTGGATCCTACCCAATTTGGCTTTGTCAAGGGCAGATCCTGCCTCTTGAACTTGGTCAACTTTTTCGAAACAGTCACTAAGGCCATTGATGAGGGTAAGGCAGTTCACACAGCCTACCTTGACCTAGCAAAAGCATTCGACACAATACCCCACTCGGGCATCATAGAAGAGCTCACCAGCTTAGATGTAAACCCATATGTCACAAGATGGGTTGCAAACTGGCTCAAGGACAGAACACACAGGGTTAGAGTTGCTGGTGCCATGTCAGACTTTAAGCCGGTCACGAGCGGTGTCCCACAGGGCTCAGTCCTGGGCCCCTTCTTGTTCGGCATTTATTTTTCTGAAGTGCAGGCAAACATAGGGGATTGTGGCTGACAAAATTTGCAGATGACTGCAAACTGGGCACCATAATTGACACTCCATCAGACACAGACATCCTCCAGAGAGGTCTCATAGAAATGGATAACTGGTGCCAGAGCCATGGCCTTAAGCTAAATGCCAAAAAATGTATAGTCATACCCTTTGGGAAAAACAAGGTAACCCCTAATTACCACATAGGTGGTAATCCATTAAACACGGAAGAAGTTATCAGGAACCTGGGGACCCAAGTTGACAGTAACCTCTCTTTTGACACTCACATTGCCAAAGTGGTTAGGAAGACCTTCTACATTGCCCACCTGATCATGAAGGGATTCACATCCAGATCAGGAGAGGTCATTGTACCCCTGGTACTCTTCACTTATCAGACCAATGATTGAGTACAACGCCCCATTCGGAATGTACCTTACCCGACACCTGCAGCAGTTGGAAAGACCCCAAAAGTTCCTCACCAAAAGGATAAAGGGGCTCAAACATATGTCATACGATGCCCGACTGAAGAAACTCCAGCTCTATTCAGTCGCATACCGTCTGCTCAGAGGTGATCTGTGCCTGACATACAAGGCCATGTCCAACCCGGAATTAATGGACATGCTCCACCTCAAAAAATCCAAATCCACCAGAGCCACGAGAGCAAGAGACTTAAACCTCAACACGGATATAAATAGGACGTGCTGGAGGGACAGATTCATCACCCAGAGACTCCCTACACTATGGAACAGAATCCCAGTCCATGCGAGGCAGAGCCCCTCACTGACTCTGTTCAAGAGAAATCTTGACGAGTGGATGGGAGATCGTAGGTTTACCCCGGGAATCATCTCTGTGTCACTGCTGGAAAGAGGCACAGCAAACTAATGGGTATAGTATTCTCATCCTAAGGGGTGGTGAAAGCCACACACACTCTGGCTAGGCTTATAAATGCCCTAGGGCAGATAGCCTAGTATGAACCTATGAACCTATGAACAAATAACCTAGATAATAATGATATAGTTTAAACTTTTCTAAGGAAGAATTATAAATAATGAAATAAGTGAACAAATAAAAAATAATAAACCACTTTTAACAGAAATAAAAGATCAAATAAAGTAAAAAAAATAATAAGGCACATGAGTTGGATGGTCTTATACTAGAACTATATAAAATACTACCATATGATACAGTTAAAATATTAGATTAGTTATATAGTAAAGTAAAAACTGCTAAAGTCCCCCCATCATGGAAATATTCCCTTATATCACCTATTTTAAAACAAGATAAGGATCCTGCAAAGTGTTCATCATACAGGCCCATTTCACTTTTATACACGATGTTCATTTCCATTTTAGCCAACTGAATTAATCTACTTGTACCTAAACTAATTAACAGTGATTAAACTGGGTTTATTTTAAATAGAGAAGTACAGGATAATATAATGAGAATACGTATGTTAATAAACTATGCAAATAAAAATAAAAAAAAGAACTTTCTATCATTAGTGTCGATTTAGATAAGGCTAGGCTTTTGACTCCGTTAACTGGTCATACCCATTTAAAACACTTTTTGTATAATTTCTCACCTTAGCTAATTGCGTTAATTTCTAAGTTGTACAATAACTGTTAGGCTTATGTTAAAAACTTATTTCCTTTCTTATTACTTTAACTTACAAAAAGGCACAAAACAAGGCTGTCCATTATCACCTTTACTTTTTGCATTAGCTGTAGAACCCTTTGTTAATAGTATTAGAGCCAATAAGAACATTAATTGTATCAAAATAAAACAAGATTTTGAACTAAAGATTCAATCTGCTGATGATATTTTTACTAACAATAGGAAATCTAGAAAATTCATTAGAACATATAATTAATTCTATGAGTCAGTTTGAAGAATTCTCGAACTTATGATTTTATTATAACAAAACGAATATATTACTAATTTAATAAAAACATTAAAATTCATACAAAAAAATCTAACTTCAATTGGAATAGCAATCAAATGAAATAACCTGGTATAACCATTATGTCTAATAGTAAAGAAATTATACAATCAAACTTTCGACAGGTTGTTGATAAAATAAGTTTAGTCACAAATTGGAACAAATTCTTCTTTACCATGGAAGAATGATTAATGCTTATTAAGATGGTAATTCCCCTTAAAATATTGTTTGCCTTATAATCTTTAGTACTATGCCCACCAAAAATTGATGAAGATAAATATTATTCTACTTAGTTTTTGGCATCCTAATGAACCAATAGTTTCCTTTGGCACAGAAAAGGTTGGGATAATGGTGGAATAGGATTCTCTGATATTCACATGTATGCTACTTCAACAGTTGTAAAAGTTATAGTGTTGTGGATAAATCCATTTATGATTCAAAA
This sequence comes from Protopterus annectens, assembly GCF_019279795.1. Lineage (NCBI taxonomy): Eukaryota > Metazoa > Chordata > Ceratodontiformes > Protopteridae > Protopterus > Protopterus annectens. The sequence goes on along the minus strand of NC_056748.1, from coordinate 583,228,789 downwards.
TGGAAACAAATGCATCAAGAAATATTTTAGTAAATAATAAATGTATCACAACCAGTCATAACAAGTGATTCCTAATATTTTTTTCTAGTTAGTAAAAGATTTTTGTGTAAATGAAATTACACCCTCTTCTCAAATTCCCTATATGAATGACACCACTTCCTCTTTCCAAAAGTTCACATATTCTAATAGAAAATATTAAGTCTTTAATACAATTATGTTTGCAATTGCATATATGGATGACTGCTTAGAAACTCATAACGTCAACAAAATGCTAGTATTGAAACAACAAAGTGGCCTAATGGTTAAGGTGTTTGCCTTACAAACACAAGGTGCAGCGTTTGAGTCTCACAAAGGGTAATTGGCTAGGCTTAAAATGGCTCGCAAGGGCAGTTAGCTTAGTACTAATCTATGAACTATGAACTTAATTTACTGGCATCAGTTCTTGAAGGACCACTACGGGAAAAAAAATTAAAAAAGATATATTTTTTAACTTTTCCTTGAGATTGGCTCATTGCAACCTGTATGCACCAGATATAAATAGTTACTACTAATTTTATTCAGTTTGTAACCCTGCCTGACCTCCTGGGGGCAGACATCCTGATGAGAGTTTAGATAAAATCTTCCCTATGATACTGTGTCAGTCCACTGTTTCTGAGAATACAATGCCCCTAGCTAGCCTGTCATATAAGACTTCCATTAACTTAGAATGGAAGAAGAGGAAAGAGCAGCTAAGTTTGACTAGGGTTACCATCTGTCCCACTTTGTGAGGGACAGTCCCTCTTTGTGCGGTTGTGTCCTGACCAAAAATATTAAAAATGGCAAATGTCCTGAGATTGTAGGACATAATTATGTACCATATGGAATGTAATAGTTGCATAAAATAGTTATTTCTGTATCTAAAATACCTACATGTTACAAGAAACAGGATAAGCAACTAAACTGCTACAAGAATAAGCTTATATTTAGGCAAAAAAGGAAAGTTCTATCCTTTGTACTGACCATGGGTGGGTTTGTGTCGGTCTGTAAAATCTGATGTGTGTCCCGAAAATGTCCAACTATGGCCATTTAAAAAGGTGGCAATCCTAAGTTTGACAGGCCACAGTAAAATTGCCATTTACTGATCTACATTGCCGTTTACAAATGTTTCCTAATGATATGTTACATATTCTGTGAAAAAATCTTCCAGAACTGCCAGCTCATTGCTGACATAAGAGTTTATTTAGACATTCAACTTTGATCTGCTTCAGTTTTTTCTCAACTTACTCCTCCCATATTCCCACCCTCAGCTACAAGAGTTTCACATTTCCTGCTCTGCTAGATTCAGCTAATTTGAATGACAATACACATCAAACAGAGTTGCTTGCAGTCAGGCCGGTGTGCCTCAAACTGTTCCCTCATCTCTCACCTTACTGCTATAATTTGAATAGCACTTTCACAGTAAGTCATGGCAGAAATATGCTTTTAGCAATCATTAATGGAAAGGTTTCTAGGTATTCCTCTGAATATGCCCGTAACATACACAGATAACAATTAATCTGGGCCACTGACAGATTTAGCTATGACTGGAAATCCATACTCCAACCAAAATGAATATTCATATTTGCCTTACACATAATTGCAGTCCTCTGCATTTTTATCCATTAGGCATGCCACTGATGTGTCCTTCTGTTTGTAGTTACTACTGCTGTTGTGTGCACATATTCATTGCTGGTATGATGTTTTTGAAGCAACATAGTATATTCTTTACTTCATGCAATGCAGTGCCTACTTACTGTTTTTGCGCTCTCTCTCAAAATTGTTTTATTTTGCAGGTCGCCACAACATGCTGTTCTATTCATCAATGTACAGAAATTAACACTTTTGTCCAAGAAGCTATACAAACCAGACTGCCTCCAACTGTATGGTTTACACAGCAGTCATTTTTTTTCTGTAACAGTAACTGTTGCAATTCAATTATCATATGAATTTAGATCTTAAAGCAGGGATCAAACATGAGAGGCCCTCTATCCCCGGAACATCAGCAAAGAAAATGAGCTGTCAAACACTTTGTAGGATTATATATAGACACCAATTAATATGTATAACAGGGTTGGGTATGGCATTGGTTTCATTAAAAAATAGGGTGCAAAGGGCAAACCTTTGGTTTTAAATAGCTGAGCTAAAACATCAACGTACTTGCAGGTCATTAAGCGCATGGCAATGACAAGGCCTGCAGACACAGAAAATAAGACATTCTGTGAAGTTAGTATCCATAGGTTCATAGGTAGGTACTAGGCTATTGGCCCTAGGGCCTATATAAGCCTAGCCAAACAGTACCCTGGCTTTTGCCACCCAAGAGAATTATTTTCCTGTGCCCCTGTCAAGCAGAGCCATTATGTAGATAACATAACATTTCAGCTATCTTATCATCTGCAAGTGCATAACTTGTTTAGGCTATTTGCCCAAGGGCCTACATAAGCCTAGCCAACAAGGTTCCCTGGCTTACGCCACCAAAGAAAGTTATTTCCTGTGCCACTGTCGAGCAGAGCCACAGAAGTGATCCCTGGGGTGTATTTCCTATTTCCCATCCACTCATCAAAATTTTTCTTGAAGAGTGCTAATGAAGAACTTTGCTTGACTAGATGGGTAGCCTGTTCCAGAGTATGGGAAGTCTCTGGGACAGGAATCTATCCCTCCAGCATGTCCTGTTTATTTTGGTGACAAGGTTTAGGTCCCTAGAGTGTGTAGCTCGGAGGGATTGGGATTTCTTTAGGTGTAGCATGTCCAACAGTGCTGGGTTTGACATAGCTTGTTATGTTAGGCAGAGATCACCTCGGAGTGGGCGATATACTACAGAGTAAAGCTGGAGTTTTTTGAGATGGTCAGTGTAGGGCATTTGAGGCCAGTAATCCTCTTTGTGAGGTACTTCTGTGGCCTTTCCAGCTGCTGCAGATGTCTTGTGAGGTACATTCCAAAAAGGGCGTTGTACTCTATAATGGGTCTAATGAGTGTCGAGTAGAGGGGAACAATGACCTCTTTTTTTTTCCTGGATGAGAACCCTTTTATGATGAGGTGTGCTACGTAGAAGGACTTCCTGACTACTGTGGCGATGTGACTATCAAAGGAGAGACTACTGGCCACCTGGGTCCCAAGGTCTCTTATCACACATTCGGTGTTAAGTAGATTGCTGCCTATGTGGTAGTTCATGGGTACAGAGTTTTTACCAAAGGGGATGACACTGCACTTTTTGGCATTGAGCTTGAGGCCATGGCTCTGACACCAGGCATCTGTCTCAGCGAGGCCCTTCTGTAGGATGTCCACATCATTTGGGGACTTATGGCTCCTAGTTTGCAGTCATCTGCGAACTTCGTTAGCCAGAGGCCTTCCGTGTTAGCCTGTACTTCAGAGAAGTAGATACCAAACAGGAGAGGTACCAGGACTGAACCCTGTGGTACTCCACTTGTCACTGGTTTGATGTCAGATTTGGAGTCTGCAACTTTTACAGTGTGGGTTCCGTCAGTGAGCCAGTTGGCAACCCATCTTGTGACATAGGGATTTATACCTAGTTTAGTGAGTTTAGCTATAATTCCAGAATGGGGGATGGTGTCGAAAGCCTTGGCGAGGTCAAGATAGGCTGTGTGAACCACCTTACCTTCATCTACCGCTTTGGTGACTGCCTCAAAGAAGTTGATCAGGTTCAGGAGACATAATCTGCCTTTCACAAACCTGAACTGGGTGGGATCCAGAGTTTGGAGGTTATCAATGTCTTTGTTTATGAGTTCCATGATGATATGTTCCATGGCCTTGCAGACCAGGCTTGTTAGGCTAATAGGGCGATAGTGCCCGGGATCAGTAGTGGCTCCCCCATTGTGGAGTGGGATAACTGTTGCTGTGCGCCATTCAGTGGGCACAAAGTCTGATGCAAGGCTATTATTGAACATGGTGCTTAGGTGTGGAGCCAGTTCGTTCTGAAGTTCATATAAAACGCAGCCTGGGATGTTGTCCAGTCCCATGGATGCTGTGTTTTTGGCTTTAGAGAGTGCAGCTTTTACCTGCGTAGTTGTGATTATAGGGTCTCTGCATTCTTCCTGTATAGATATGGGCCCTTTAGTGGGTGGGGGGGGGGGTAAAGTAAGCACTGAACCTATTTGCCAGGATGTTGGCAATATCAGTTGGTTCTGTAATTTTCATGCCATTGTGCTGTAACTCAGAGCAGATCTGGGTGCTGCTGTCGAGATTCTTGACATAGCTATAGAATGCTTTATGGTTGTCCTTAGAATTAGTGGCTTTTGTTTTCGTAGCTAGCTTTGGAGGATCTTATAAGGGATCTTAGCTTCTTACTGAGGCTGACCAGGGAGCTCCTCCACTCATGAGATTTTACTCTCTTTTGCAATAGTTTCTTCCTTCTGTTGTACAGTTTGTTTATGGCAGGGGACCACCAGATTGGCTTCCTTTTTTTGGAGGATAGCATCTTGGTTCCGTTTGGGATAGCACGATCCATGCACTCGTGTAAGTGCTTATAGAGTGCATTTGTGTAGATTCAGCAGTTGTAACTGTATTGTCCATCTGCATGGGTGTCATGAAGTTCGCCACTTCTGTCTTAAAAAGCATGAAGTTGGCTTTGGATACATTTTTACCATGGTTTCCTTAATGGGGGGTGGAAGCGGGATGCGGATATCAAGGGTGATTAGCTTATGGACAGATCGGACTAACTAGGAGTTGACTTCAGGTGTGGAACACCGATCACTCATGTTGGTAATGACTAGGTCTAGGATATTGTTGCCCCTGGCGGGGGTGTGGATAAGTTGATCCAGGGCATTGGAGTTTATGAATTTCAGAAAGCGTTGAGCTAAGGAGTTGGTACACGAGTAGTTTTTCCAGTTAATGGTGGGGTAGTTGAATTTGCCCATTATTAGGGTGTTTGGTTGAACCCTAATATTTTCCAATACATCTAGAAAAGAGGAGGTTGCACTTGGATAACCTCGGATGCATTATGCTGAGCAACTAGCCTGGAGGTGTGGATATCCGTAATTAATATGGACACACCTCTGCCTTTGGTGTTTCGGTCCGGGTTACATGGCCGAAAAGTGTCTGAAGCCTAATGAATAACCGGGTCTGGCTTTCACTGCAGGAAGGGGCAAGCTGAGCTAACAGGTATTAAGTTGAGAAGATGACTTCATTATGCAGACATCATGACTTCTCAGTGATTAACTTAAGTGGACTGTTCATCAACAGAACACGAAGAAGGTCTGATGCATATGCATGGGAACCCTAAGTCAAAGACAGTGGCGTAGCAAATTCACAGAAATCTTAACAGCAGCATCAGAGGAGGTATGACCAGATTCACTTAGGAAACACGTTTTTTAAGCCAAAGAAGAAATGCACATCAGTAATTACCTAGTTCTTCTGTCACCAGTTACATTTAAGCATAGACATCTCACCAGAAGATAGCTACAATCAAATGGACAGCCATATTTCTGCAGTTACTATTAAATGATACCATCCGACTTTACATTGGTACACCCGTAAGGAAAGCAGTAGACTGTTTATGAAAATCGCAAACTAAGTCACGTCAACAAATGGATGGCAGCCATTATAGGTGACACTGACAATTGGTCACACCATACCCTGCCAGTTTTATACAACTGAGCAATATACTGAAGTGCAGTCATCAGAACCCCCCCCCCCCTCCTTTCTGCATCAGACCACATAGAAGTATCACTGGGGCTTCCAGGTACAGTTTATAGCACAATGTTGAATCTCAGGTATGCACACTTTGTAGGAAATTCTTCTTCCCAACAATGAACACAGACTTGCACGGCTTATCCAGAACATGTTAGATGAAGTGAAGCCATTGTAGTGTGCTTCTGCATGCTGACTGCCTGTAATGCATGACTACAATCATATGAAGCACCTCTGGAAACCACTTTCGTCTGCAATATCACTGTAATTCCATCAAATCATGTGTAACAACTTGTGATCAGGGTCTCTAATCACTGATGACAACTGGGCAAGAACATTTAGGGAGAAAAGATATGACCCTTGGTCATGTGTATAGATGTCCTTCAAGGATGCATCTGCAGTCATAACATATGGGTTGTCCTGCCTCAGGCAGCTCTTCGGTCGGCCGGATTCCAAAGTCTGGGTCTGGCCTCGGCTGATGTCGCACTTTCCCTGACGTCAGAGCGTATGGGGTATAAAAGCATCAGCCGACGCCATTTTCCTCAGTCTTTCTTGCCGCGTGGTGCCCGAAGCAGAAGCTGTTCGCAAGTGCCGGTTGGTCAGCTCCTGTGATTCAGCTACCGAAGACTTCGAAAAAGCTAAGTACCCCGTTGGGGACTCTTTCTTGCCTCAGCCGATGTCAGATAAAGTAAATAATTGTTTAACTTGTGGGAAACAAATACCTCATAAGGATTTCCACTCTTACTTAGGCCTCCCTTGCTTAGGCCCAGACCACGACGTCTCGGCCTGTTCAGCCTGTGCTTCCTTCAACCGACGAACTCTTAGACGTCGGTCGGAGTTTGCAGAGGAATTCTTTGGGGCTAATTTTGCATATAAGATGCCGTCGGAGACTCCGACTTCGCATTTGGTGAAAAAACGGAAGGACAAGGACTGACACTCGCGGCCCACGGTTTCGGCTGAAACCACGGTTAGGCCTACCGCGAGTGTCTCGGTTTCGGCCGAAACAGAGTCCTCGGTACTTCCTTTAACCGAATCCACTCAACCGACCACCGCGGCCCTGGAGGCCCCGGCTGAGTCTGCTTCTGAGCTACCTACTGAAACCAGTGTCCAGGAAATGTCCGACACCATTCCTTTGGACAAGTCTACTCCTGCACGTGGTGCAGCCAGACCCCCTGCTTCCATGTCCATTAAGGCATTTTCCAGGGCTAAGGCTGCTAAACTTGCTAAAGCTTTGCCTCCCAAAACTACCTCTCTGAGACCTACTAGTTCTCAGATCCTCAGCCTTGCAGAGGATCTTATCTCTTTAATTAGAGGTTCTCAGTCTCACCCGGACAGGGGCTCTCAACCTCCACCAGACAAAAGGCCCAGGACTGAGCCCTCTGACCTGCACTCTTCAGATGAGTCTACGGATGGATCTGTGTTGTCAGATCACCAGGAGGAGGCTTATTCGGCCTACGAGGATTCTGATGCTGAAGAATCTATCCCTTCGGCCTCCCCTCCTGAAGAGTTTTCCTTTGGTGAGACACTACACTCTATGAGAGAACATTTTCAATGGCAGGGTCAGGATTTTTCTGATTCTAGAAAGAGATTAAGGACCTTTTTACATTTACCTCAGCAATAGGCCCTTAGCTATACCTCCTGTTTTGAATGTTATTGATGATGTGTACAATGATGTTAGTACAGCCCCTGATTCTCTCCCTCCGGCTCCTGCTAAACCTGATAGATACTACAGGGTCCCGGATTCTCATCTACATCTGTACAAGGCCCATTCTGCAGACCCAGATACTATTTCTCAGGGCCCAAAAGGGGTTGCAGCTGCCACTGCCAAAAATCCTCTACCTTCTGAAAGGGAGTCTAGAGCTTTAGAGAGATGGGGAAAGAAGGTTTATACTTCTGCAACTCTTTCCATGAGGGCATTAAATTGTCAATTTCATGTGGTACATTACCAAGAGTATTTGTTAGATGAATTGCATAAGAAGCTTTCCTCTTCTGAGCCCCTTGACCGTAAATCCCTTCAGGATCTGGTACATAACTCACAGCAGGTTAGTAATCATTTTTTGCAGTGTGGTTATGATGCATTGGAAGCTTCATGTAGGTCAGCTATGACTGGGGCTGTTATTCATAGGCATGCCTGGTTGAAGGAACAATCTTTACCAGACCATGTCAAAGCTAAACTCCTGGATGCTCCAATGGAAAAACAAAAATTATTTGGTTCCTCGGCTCAGGAGGTCTTAAAGAAGTTTGAAGAAAAGGCAAAATCTGTGCAAACAGTTAAGGACTTTCTGCAAGTACAACCACCGAGATTCAGCAGAAACTGGCCCACTAAGAATTGGTCCTTTCCAGACTCGGACAGATCCCAGAGGGGCAGGAGCAGGCGTCCCAGAGGTAGAGGGCAAGCTAGAGGCCCCTACAGAGGCCGTCAGTGGCAGCCTACCAACCAGAGAGGTAGTGCAGGAACAGCAACAACTACTACACCTGGACAGGCTCAATGACTTTCCTTTGATTCCACCGACCAGGGCTCAATTGGAAGCACCATTGGGCGGAAAGCTTTCTTTATTCTCAAAAAACTGGCATTACATTACAAGGGACACATGGACACTGCAAATAATAGACAAAGGATACAGTTTCCACTTCCACACTTTGCCAAGAAGAAACGGAATGCCAAACCTGCCACCAAATCAGAGGGCAGAGGCTTTAAAGCAGATCAACAACTTAATACAAATGAAAGCCATAGAAAAGGTACCTCTTTCAGAACAAGGCCAAGGATTTTACTCCAGATTATTCCTTGTTCCAAGAAAAGAAAATCAATGGAGGCCTATCCTCGACCTGTCCACACTGAATACTTACCTCATTGTGCCAAAATTCAAGATGCTGACCCTACAGCAACTTCTTCCCATGCTGGGCAAGGAGTCTTAGCTGGTGACTAGATCTCAAGGAGGCATACCTGCATGTCCCTATTCAGCAAAGTTTCAGAAGACACCTCAGATTTCTTGCAGGATCAGAGCATTATCAATTCTCAGCATTGCCCTTTGGCTTATCCACTGTGCCCAGAGTATTCACGAAATGCCTGGCATCAGTAATTGCACACTGCAGACTTCAGGGGATTCAAATCTACCCATATCTGGATGACTGCCTTATACAAGCGGACAACAAGAAAAATTTGATAAAGGACTTGGACTATGCCATCCACCTATTACAGGCCTTGGGATACACAGTCAACATCCAAAAATCAAGACTTGTTCCATCCCAGAGGATAACCTTTTTGGGTGCAGATCTAGACACAAACACCCAAATGGCCTTTCTCACAGAAGAAAAACAAAAACAACTTCCGGATTACTTCTTGAATCTGACAAGACAACTGCAAGGAAAATCCTGCAGGCCCTGGGTTACATGGCATCCTGCATAATTCTGATTCCACAAGCCAGGCTGCATATGAGAAAATTACAATGGTACCTAAGGAGTGTATGGTCTCAGCACAGTCACAGTTTGGAAACTTTGATACCAATCATTCCTTGCCTTCAAAAGGAATTTCTGTGGTGGGCTCAAGCCTGCCAGTCCAACAGAGGGTTGCCTTTCAACAAACCAAAAACAAAACAAACCATCACCACGGACGCTTCCGACCGAGGATGGGGAGCACACATGGAGGGCAAATGTATCCAAGGCCTATGGTCTCAAGGGGAGCTGCGCATGCACATAAACCAAAAGGAAATGCTGGCAGTGATACTCGCAATCGAGGCCTTCAAACCTTTCCTCCATCAAGGCCACCTGTTAATAAGGGCAGACAACAACACAGTCATGTGGTACATAAACAAGCAAGGAGGCACGCATTCCTACCCTCTATGCAGGCTGGCCATGAATCTATGGGAACTATGCTTGAAACTCAATATCCAACTACAGTCCCAGTTCGTGCCAGGGAAAGAAAATGCACTGGCAGACAGCTTAAGCAGAATTACCATGGATGCACACGAATGGATGCTGCACCCAGACATCTTTCTACTCATAACACAAGCATGGGGAAAGCCGGAGATAGATCTGTTCGCCTCGCCCCACAATCATCAACTGAAGACATTCTGCTCAGGGACATACCACCCACAAGCATGGAGGGTAGACTCTCTCTCTTTCAACTGGAAAGCTCTAAAAGTCTATGCCTTCCCACCTCTCCCATTAATGTCCAAGGTTTTGATTTTGATAGCTCCAGACTGGCCAAGGCAGCACTGGTACCCACTATTGAGGAGCTTGTCACAGACGAAACCGTGGCCTCTCCCCCTATGGCCACTTCTTCTGACGCAGAACAATTTCAAGATCATGCACCCCAACTTGAAAACATTGCAGCTAACTGCCTGGACAATTCCATAACCCCCCCCCCCAAATAGCTTATCACAGAGAGTAAAGGACATTATTATGGAAGCTCGCCGGCCTTCCACAAGGAAGACATATTCAGCAAAATGGAAAAGATTTCTCATTTGGAACACAACAAAAGGCTTAGATGTGACAGTGGCGAGCATGCCACATATTCTGGAATACTTAGCAGAATTGTTCCACAATGGCCTGTCCTATTCTTCCATTAAGATTCATGTCTCAGCAATTTCAGCAGAATACAATGTTGATCCACCTATCTTCTCGCATCCTCTCCTCAAGCAATTTCTGAGAGGAATCAAAAACATCAATCCTCCAAGGAAAGCACCTTTACCTACTTGGGATCTCAACTTTGTGCTGGAGAAACTAACACTTCCTCCCTTTGAACCAGCAGCATCGGCGGATCTGCAATTTCTGTCTTGGAAAACTGCATTCCTTCTGGCCATAACTTCAGCAAGAAGAGTATCCGAGTTACAAACTTTAATGGCAGTACAGCCATTTCTTATCTTCCATCAGGACAGTTTCATTGAGAACCAATACTACTTTTATGCCAAAGGTGGTATCTAGGGTATCCTTGAACCAAGTTATTCACTTGCCTACATTCTTCCCAAATCCACAAAATAAAGGGGAAAAACTTCTACACACTCTGGATATACACAGACAACTATGCTACTACTTGGACAGAACTAAAAGTTACAGAAAGACTGACCAACTCCTTGTAGCATATGCAGCTGGGGTACAAGGAAAAGCAATTTCCAAACGGACAATTTCAAAGTGGATAGGAAATTGCATTCGATTTTGTTACTCCTTTCATGGAAAGACTGTTCCTGCAAACATTAGGCCGCATTCCACGAGGGCCACAGCCACCACTACAGCCTTCCTAAGAGGGGTGGCTACCAAGGACATTTTAGAAGCTGCTACATGGAGCTCCGTGCATACATTTGCCAAACATTACAATTTACCTTTATACTCCAGATCCAGAGCAGGTTTTGCTACAGCAGTCCTGCAGGGTATCTTAACTACACCATCCTTTTCTTAGTACCTCCTCCCCCAGATTGGCTATGGTATTCTACCCATATGTTATGACTGCAGATGCATCCTTGAAGGACATAGTACAGTTTTGTACCTACCATAAATGTAGATGTCCGATAGGTATGCATCTGCAGTCAGGTTTACCCTCCCTCCTTCCCCTCTGTGGTATTCCTAGGGTGCTTACCCCTCCATTAGCTAGCTGGGGGATCTATTATGGTGTATTTGTTTGTATATATTTGTATATATTTGTATATATTTTGGAAAATGTTTGGAATTCATTGAATTCCTCCAAATTTGGCCTTCCTAGAGGGCACCTGGCATCTGGGGCAAGAAACGAAAATGGCGTCGGCTGATGCTTTTATACCCCAGACGCTCTGATGTCGGTTTACCCTCCCTCCTTCCCCTCTGTGGTATTCCTAGGGTGCTTACCCCTCCATTAGCTAGCTGGGGGATCTATTATGGTGTATTTGTTTGTATATATTTGTATATATTTTGGAAAATGTTTGGAATTCATTGAATTCCTCCAAATTTGGCCTTCCTAGAGGGCACCTGGCATCTGGGGCAAGAAACACTGAGGAAAATGGCGTCAGCTGATGCTTTTATACCCCAGACACTTTGATGTTGGGGAAAGTGCGACATCAGCCGAGGCCAGACCCAGACTTTGGAATCCGGCCGACCGAAGGGCTGCCTGAGGCAGGACAACCCATATGTTATGACTGCAGATGCATACCTATCGGACATCTACATTTATGGTAGGTACAAAAGTGTACTTTCTCACTGCACATTTTGAATTCTTCTACCCTCACCCCTCACTATATAGATTTTAAAGAAGTGTCTTACTTTTAAGATATCACCATGATTCCTTTGTTTTGATGCAAACAAAGATAACCGTTACATAGCATTTTTACTGCTTACTCCCGTTACCTTTCATCCACTACTCAAAACAAAGATTATGGTCAGGTTTGAATGTACTCCATAAAGCCACTATGTACCCTCTATTGGCTGTGTACCTCCCATCAAAGTCAGCAGCCTTATGTCAATAAGCTAATGGTCGGGCAGTCTGTAGTTAGCCATTCTGGGTCATCTTTGGCAGCTATGTTGAGCTACAGCTGGATGCATAACCAATGAACCTGTGAACAATGACCTGTCAGTTGCTACTCAGTGCAGGTTCACTGACAGGACGCAGTTTGGAAATGGATGACATGATTCTACTCAGGAGGAGGATAAGCATCCAGTGTTTCCAGGGGACAAGATGGAAGGGCAGTACAGCCGAGGCACTTGGCTTTGGATCCACCGTCTACTTCTGTAGGAGGATGACCAACCAGTGTTTCCAGGGGACAAGATGGAAGGACAGTGCAGTCAAGTTACTTGGCTTCGATTCTACAGTCTACTTCTGTGTAGAATAGGCCACAAATGCTCTGTGAATTGTGTCAAGAGAAAAGGGTTCAGAAAGCAGGGAGGGATACTGTTTCACTAAGTGACAGGCTCCTGCCAATCCGACTCAATGTGTAATGATAGTGCAGTACTCATAATGTCATCCTATGGCTCACTGCCACATTGTGACAGGGTTCACTTCAGTCAAAATGGCTCCATAGTGTACTGCTTGGAGGTATGGACAGAAAAAAAATATCATGGGTGACTAGTGAATAATCACACTGGAACCAGTGTGCAAGAACCAATGGCAGATCCACAACTGTGAGCAGGGCAAAAGCTTCAAACTTCAGTCACACTGCATGAAAGTTATGCAGATGGGGGTTATTAAATGGACACACAGGGTCGTAGAATGTAAGGTGGGAGATTAACAGTTCATATTCC